>NW_026973702.1:92500-327500 GCF_035594125.1 Scylla paramamosain
GGTGTCAAGAGTTTTACCTGCAAATAACGTGATAATTTCCGCCCGTGGTTAATGAGCTGCCTCAGGTGTGTGTGTGTGTGTGTGTGTGTGTGTGTGGTGGGGAGAAGGAAGGTTATATAAAGGTAAGTACGTCATATTACATGCTAACAATATTTTAATCTCTCTCTCTCTCTCTCTCTCTCTCTCTCTCTCTCTCTCTCTCTCTCTCATTCTCTCTCTCTAAGTGTGGGTAGCAGTGCTCGCGTGGTCTAAATAGATCCTGAATAAATTCTCTCTCTCTCTCTCTCCTCTCTCTCTCTCTCTCTCTCTCTCTCTCTCTCTCCTCTCTCTCTCTTCTCTCTCTCTCTCTCTCTCTCTCTCTCTCGCTCGCTCGCTCGCTCGCTCGCTCGCTCGTATCATATAATAATCCTCTTTCCTCCATTATTCCCCTCTCCCCTCCATTCTCCTCTTCCATTTTCCTCCTCTCCTCTCATTTTTGGTCTTCTCATTATATCCACATTCCTGTTTCTCATTTCCGTCCTACTTCCTTGCTTCTCTCTTTTAATTAGATGTCTGCTTTCCTCTCTTTCAGTTTTTCCTTTTATTTAATCCATTTTTTTCTCCTACTTCCATATTTTGTTTTTTCTGTCCTACTTCTTACCCTCTTCCTCTTCCTCTTTGTTTCGACTCGGCACTTCTTTCTTCTTTGCTTTCTTTCCATAAACTACTTCCCTCTCACTACTTTCCCTCTCCTTCTTCTCTTGTTCTCTTTCTTTCTTTCCTTTTCCATTCTTTCCCCCTCTTTCATCACTCCTTTATTTCTCCCTGACACTGCTCTTTCCCTCTATCGTGTATTCTCTCCCTTCCTTCTTTCCTCTCCAGTCCTCTTGTCCTTTCCTTTCCTCTATCTGTTTCCCCCTCTTCTATTTCTTCTATTATTCATTTCCATTCCTGTTCTTTCTCTCTATTCTATACTGTCCTTCCTTCCTTCCTTTCTTTCCTGTCCTCTTGTCTGTCTTCCCTATCCTCTCTCTTTCCTCTCGTCTACTTCTCCTTTATTCCTTCTTGACTTAGCTCCTTTCCTCTGTCCTGCACTCTCTCCCTTCGTCTCCTGCTCTCTTCCTTCCCATCCTCTCTTTCCATTCTTCTACTTTTCCTTCATTCCTTCTCTTCCTTTCCCTCTATCCTACAGTGCTTTCCTTCCTCTTCTATTCTCTTCCCTTTCTACCTTTTCCCCTCTTATATTTCTCCCTAATTCCTTTCTTCCTCTCCTGTACGCTTGTCTTCCTTCGCTCTCCCTTCTCTTTCACCTCTCCTGGTTCTCCCCCTCCTTCATTCCCCTTTACCACACAACCATCCACCACCAATACCCAATCTTCCCACCCACTTCCCCTCTATTCCACTTCCCTTCCCCTCGCTTCCACTTCACTGTAGACTAAAGGGGCGCCTCCAATATTGCCCTCAGGGAAGACTCAGACACAGGGACACGGGGATAGAGGGATACAGCAGGGAAGAATACTTATTGCATATTCCTCTACCAGTTTAAAGCAACAGCCGAGGAATTTGTGGCTTGTTTTTTTTTCTCTCTCTCTCTCTTTTTCAACGTTGCAGTAGAAGGTCTTTCTTGAACGAGGAGGAGGATGAAGGAAAAGGAGATGAATGCAATTATTGGTCGAGTTTATAAAAGAAAAGAAGAATGCTGAGTTGATTGCAATTAAAGTCTCGTTTTGATCCTAATTTGATTTTCCCTCACAATTCTTCACTCCTTGTTTACTGGCGACACACACACACACACACACACACACACACACACACACACACACCACCACCACCACCACCACCACCACCACCACCATGATCAACACATGCCTTCTGCTCCTGCTCGTTAAACACCCAACAGGAGGAGGAGGAGGAGGCTATAGATGACAAAGAGGAAAGAGTAGATGATCTAGAACAGGAATGACGTAAGGAAGAAATGGAGTTGGCAGCGTGGAGGAGGAGGAGGAGGAGGAGGAGGAGGTAGATGAAAATGAGGAGAAAGATGAGGAGGACCCGGCTTAATGAGGAGGGAGGAGTGGGCGCCTTGGAAATAAATGAGAAATTTGGCCTCTTGATTGCGAGTGAATGAGAGAGAGAGAGAGAGAGAGAGAGAGAGAGAGAGAGAGAGAGAGAGAGAGAGAGAGAGAGAGAGAGAGAGAGAGAGAGTTTGGTTACTTCCATCTGTCGATTCATAACACGCGGAAAATTGAGCGAATATTTAAAAAGTTGACAAGAGGAATAACATAATGTAACTAATGTGACTGTTGTTGTTGTTGTTGTTGTTGTTGTTGCTGTTGTGGTGGTGGTAGCGGGAGTAGTAGTAGTAGTGGTGATGGAGGTCTTGGTGGTGGTGGTGGTGGTGGTGGTGGTAGTAGTAGTAGTGGTGATGGCGGTCATGGTGGTGGTGGTGGTGGTGGTGGTGGTAGTAGTGGTGATGGAGGTCATGGTGGTGGTGGTGGTGGTGGTGGTGGTGGTTGTGGTAGTAGTAGTAGTGGTGATGGCGGTCATGGTGGTGGTGGTGGTGGTAGTAGTAGTGGTGATGGAGGTCATGGTGGTGGTGGTGGTGGTGGTGGTGGTGCTGGTAGTAGTAGTAGTGGTAATGGAGGTCATGGTGGTGGTGGTGGTGGTGGTGGTGGTGGTATTAGTAGTGGTGATGGAGGTCATGGTGCTGGTGGTGGTGATGGTGGTGGTGGTAGTAGTAGTAGTAGTAGTAGTGGTGATGGAGGTCATGGTGGTGGTGGTGGTGGTGGTGGTGGTGGTGGTAGTAGTAGTAGTGGTAATGGAGGTCATGGTGGTGGTGGTGGTGGTGGTGGTGGTGATGGTAGTATTAGTAGTGGTGATGGAGGTCATGGTGGTGGTGGTGGTGATGGTGGTGGTGGTAGTAGTAGTAGTAGTGGTGATGGAGGTCATGGTGGTGGTGGTGGTGGTGGCGGTGGTAGTGTTTATATTCACACTCACTGCCTGACATCCTCCTTTGTGTGCGTGTAAACAGACCTTTTTATTCATTTATTTTCTCTCTCTCTAGCAATTAGACTCCCATGTTGCTGTGGCTTACATCTGTCAGTCAGTCAGTCAAGCAATCAATCTCAAGCACCCTGAAAGTCTAAAGCATTACTGAAAACCGTCTTGGTCTTCATCGTTACCTAAATGAGGAGTGATAGAAGAGAAACAGAAAAGAGGACAGTAAATAAGGTTTCAAGACACCTAGCCTTTAATTTTTGACGACCGCTTTTGACTCTGGAGACTGGCACCTCAGTGGGCCTTTATATTTATATATATATATATATATATATATATATATATATATATATATATATATATATATATATATATATATATATATATATATATATATATATATATATGGAACTCCTAACCTGCTTCTGTATTTCCTCCTTCCTATGATTTGCATTGCTTCAAGAGGGAGGTCTCAAGACACTTCTCCAGCTTTTGATAATCCTTTTGTCCCAATCTTTTGATATTTTTTTTTTTTTTTTAGGAACAAGCATCTAAATGGGCCTTTTTTTTCATAAGTCATATTGCCCTTGGTCAGCACCTCTCTTCAAAAAAAGTTAAAATGATAAAGCCTAAGAAGAAGAAGAAGGGAAAGAAGACAACAAAATTAAGAGACAGTTATGAGAAAGCCGACGAACAACAAGAGGAATAGTAAGAGAAGCACCATTCTTAACCTCCTCCTAAAAAAGGACATTTGTAAAGAGAAAGCCTAAAGGGAAGAGTCAGGAGAAAAGGCCAAAAGGAGATATTTATCAGGAAAAGGTCTATGAAGAAGAGGAAGACAAGCAGAAAAAGAAGTCATTTAGAAGAATGCCGACGAAGAAGAGGAAAAGGAAGAGGAAGGGAAGAAGACCAAAAACAAGACATTTATAAGAATAAAATTTGGAAAAAAGAGGAAGGGAAAAAAACATTTTAAAAGAAAGCCAACGAAGAAGAAGAACAAGAAGAAGAAAAGAAAAGAAAAGAAAAGAAAAGAAAAGAAAAGAAAAGAAAAGAAAAAAGAAGAAGAAAAAATCAAGACGAACACATGAAAACAACAACAATAACCAACAGCAACGAACAAGTAGATGGAGAAGAAGAATATAAAAAAAAGACACATTTACAAGAAAAAAAAATATTTACAAGCCAATGAAGCAAAAGAAAGTGGAAGAAAAAAAAACGAATAAAAAATGTATAAGAACAAGGCCAAGGAAAAGAGGAAGAGGAAGAGAAGTAACCCAGAATACATTTACCCCCCAAAAAATAAGATAAAATAAAAAGGAAAAGAAAAAGCCAACGAAGAAAGGAAAGAGGAAGAGGAAAAGAATAAGCCCAGAAGATACGAGTATATATAAGAAGTAACCCTGAGAAGAGGAGGAGGAGGAGGAGGAGGAGTAGAAGGAAAAAGAGAGGAGGGAATCCCAATCAACATGAACACTTTAAAACTCTCACTCGACTTGGTGATAATAAAACAATAAAAACTCAAGTCTCCATTTTCTGCGAATGAGGAGGAGGAGAAGTAGGAGGTGGAAGAGGAGGAGGAGGAGAAGGAGGAGGAGGAGGAGGAGGAGGAGGAGGAGGAGGAGGAGGAGGAGGAGGAGGAGGAGAGCGAGAACAGTGATAGCTAGGATAAACAGTGAATACTAAAACAAGAAGATAGACGATGAGAAAGACAATGAAGAAAAGGAAGAAGAGGAGGAGGGATAAGAAGAAAAGATTGAAACATCCTCAAACATTTTATCATACTTGCAGATTATTTACATTGTGACTATTTAAAGTACATGAAGAAAATAAGGTGCCAATAGTCCATATAAAGCATGTTTTTATTTATTTTTTTTTTATTTGACCAAAACAACAACAACAACAAAAAAAAAAAAGAGAAAATAAGAGGAGAAAGAGGAGGGGAGGAAAATGAAAACGACGAAGATGGCAAGGATGAGGAGTGAACAGAACAAGGAGAAGAGAGACGATGAGAGAAACAAGGAAGATGAGGAGGAGGAGGAATAAGAAGAAAAAAAAAAGGAGGCTGAAAACGATAATAGTAACGAACAGTACAATGACAGAAAAGACAAGAAGAGACGATGAAACAGACAAAGAAGAGGAAGAGGAGGAAGAAGAAGAAGAGAACGAGGCTGAAAACGATGATAAAGATTAACAATAAACAGAACAATGAAAGGAAAGACAAGGAGACGATGAAAGAGACAAGGAAGAAGAAAAGGAGGAGGAGGAGGAGGAGGAGGAGGAAGACAGGAAGAAAGAGAGGAATCGCTGCTCTCTCACAGGTCGTTTGGCAAATTGATTGAGGCTGGAAATCGTGATATGATCTTTCTCCCTATCCTCTGTCTTCCTCCTCTCCCCCTCCTTCCTCTCCCTCCTTCCTTTCTAAATAACTACCGGCAAAAAATCAAAACCAATAGTACACCATGATAGCCCATTAAATTCCCCACAATTTACTTTCAACACTATTCGAAAAGTATATTAAAAACATTAAAAAAAAAAAAAAAAAGCTTCAAAAAACTCCCAAAAGATGCCAGACAAAGATCAAGATTCAAGATTGTAAACTAGAGAGAGCATTTAGATACAAGATTAGGCTTGAGAAAATGGATGACTCAAGAATAGCAAGGAAGGTGTACCTGTAGATTGAAAGTGGAAGCAAATGGTGGAAGAGGTGCATGAGAATGACAGACAGGATTGGCTTATAAGTTGTGTGGGCGATGAGAATGGCTGGGAGGAATCAAAATGAGATTGAATGGGTGGTAACAAGAGGCAGAGTGGGAGCTGACTGGGATGTGAGAAAATGGAAGAATGAGATAGACAAAGAAGTGAAATGTGTGGGACTGAATGAATGGAAGAATGAGACGGAAAGAAAGAAGACCCTGGAATGGTACAAGAAGAAAGGGGCCCCAAGGTATGAAAGGTAGTATGATGGAAGCCTGGGCCGTGATCTCTTCCGAGCGAGGGCACAGTGTATGGATGTGAATGCAAGGAGTTACAGGTGGTCTGAGTCCCGCAGCAAAGTGTGCCGGATGTGTGACATGGGAGAGGATGAGACGGTGCAACATGTGGTGGTGGAATGTGTGAAGTATGCCAGAGACAGGAATGAGATGATGCAAGTGATACTGACTGAGTTAGGGCATGATAGGAATGAAAGAGTGGAGAAGACAGGAAAGGAGTGGATGGTGTTGCTGGGACTGTGTAGAGACGAATGAAAGGATGACTGAGGCGGTGAAACAGTTTCTGGAGAGAATGTGGCGTGCCAGATGTACGAACAGTTACTGTAGATGATGCTGTTTGTTATTTTTTTTTTTTCCCCTTCTACAGGAGTTGCCGATCCAAAGGCCTGGCTTAAGAGTGATCCCGAGCTACCTGTACCATCAAGATCAAGATCGAGCGTCCATATCAGATGGTGAGTCTGCGTACAAAATTGCATCGGAGGGGTTGATAGAGGCAGCCACAATTATCCATCATCATCGGCGACACCATGGCTCTTGAGAAGGTAACATGGCTACCATTCTACACTCACATCATCTGGCTATCAACACACACGAGAATGGCGGCGGTGCGGAGGTTTAAATAGGGAAAATAGGCGTATATGTGAGGGCGGGTGGCGGGGATCCTATGGCGGAAAATCGAGGGTGATGCCCCACCGTTATTAATTACTCCTTTATTTAGCGATTTACAACACACACACCTGCCCGCCAGTAAGAAGCAGGTGTGGGCGGCCATCTTGAGCGCTAAGGGACGAGGGGACAAGGGGAAATAAGGAAATATGACTCAAAATGCCTCCTTATTTTATTGTATTTTCGATTTTTTTATTTTTTTTTATTTATGGAATTGTTTGCGTGTGTGTGTGTGTGTGTGTGTGTGTGTGTGTGTGTGTGTGTGTGTGTGAGGGAAGGGAGGGCGGGAGTGGGGGAGTTCTTGTGTATGTTAAGGATAAAAAAAAAAAACGTAAATATTTTCCTTATTTTTTCTTCATTTTCTTGTTTGTTGTTTGTTTTGTTTGTTTGTTTTGTTGGTTCGTTATGTGTGTGTGTGTGTGTGTGTGTGTGTCAGAATATATCGTTTTTATTTTTTTCATTTTTTTCAGTTTTCTTGTCTCAACTGAATATTTGTTTGTTTGTTTGTTTGTTTGTTTGTTTGTATATCCATGTATGTTTGTCCTCTTCTTCCTCTTCCTCCTCTTTCTTTCATCTAGACTTCCTCTTCTCTCTTCCCATCTCTTCCTCCTCCTAGCCCAACCAAGCCTAATTCTCTCTCTCTCTCTCTCTCTCTCTCTCTCTCTCTCTCTCTCTCTCTCTCTCTCTCTCTCTCTCTCTCTCTCTCACAGACAGACAGACCTCGATGACAGCGTGGTGAGCGAGGAGGGGGAGTCAACCAGCAGAGTGGGGGAGCATGACCCCTACTTTGAACCAGTGGTGACCTTGCTGGAGGTCTTCGTGGTTAGTGATGATGACCAGGAGGAGGAAATGATAAGACTGAGTTTCGAGGTCAGGTCAGGTTGGTAATGGTGTTTTTATTATTATTATTATTATTATTATTATTATTATTATTATTATTATTATTATTATTATTATTGTTATTATTATTTTTGTGAGTTTTTTATTGGTTTATTATTTTATTGAGAAATGTTGGTAGTTTTGTTGTTTCTTGTTGTTAGGTGAGGTGAGGTCAGGTCAAGTACTGATGGTAATTTTGCTGTTTTATCATTGTTAGGTAAGGTCAGGTTTTCTTATTGCAGGTAAATAGTTATTATTATTATTATTATTATTATTATTATTATTATTACTATTATTATTATTATTATTTTCTCTCAATCTATGTTTTCTTTCTTACCTCCTCCTCCTCCTCCTCCTCCTCCTCCTCCTCCTCCTCCTCCTCCTCCTCCTTCTCCTCCTCCTCCTCCTCCTCCTCCTCCTCCTCTCCTTGTTCTTCACATAACTTCTCTTCATTTTATTAACCTAACCTAACATGCAGACAGTGCCAGCCTAACGTAACCTCCCCCTCCACCTGCAGGCAGTACAAGCTGTTTCTTTATCACACCTCTGAGTCGCCCCCACAGTGGAAGGAACGGGGCATGGGGGCCATTAACATTCTGAGGAACAAGCAGAAGAAGGCTGTAAGTGATTGGGTTAGGTTTGTGTGTGTGTGTGTGTGTTGACTGGGCTGCCTCATGTGGGATTACCAGCCTGATCTGATTGTCTGACAGACAGACAAGAAGACAGACAGACAGATAGATTATTATCACTATATTATTACCAGTCATTAATTCAAATAGATAGATTATTATTATTGTTATTATTATTTTATCACCAGCCATTAATTCTCTCCTTATTTTTCAGGTGGAGTTTGTTCAGCAGCAGAATTAATGCCAGTGGTTGAGTTCAGATCCTCCAAGACACACAGACACACACACAGCAGCCCCTCCACTTCCCCACAGCCCTCCACAGCCCCTGACACAGTATCTGACACAGGCCCTTCACAGACCACCACATACCTCACACATACATAAGAACATAAGAACATAAGAAATAAGGGAAGCTGCAAGAAGCGACCAGGCTTACACATGGCAGTCCCTGTATGAAATATACCTACCTATTTCCATCTGTTATCCCCATCCATAAACTTGTCTAATCTTCTCTTAAAGCTCTCTAGTGTCCTAGCACTAACTACATGATTACTGAGTCCGTTCCACTCATCTACCACTTTTTTTGAGAACAAATTTTTTCCTATCTCCATCCTAAACCCAAATTTTTCAAGCTTGTACCCATTATTTCTTGTTCTACCCTGGTTGCTGATCCTAAGAATTTTGCCTACATCCCCCTTGTTATAACCTTTATACCACTCAAAGACTTCTATCAGGTCCCCTCTTAACCTACGTATCTCTAAAGAATGTAAATTTAACAGCTTCAACCTCGCCTCGTAAGGAATACTCCTCATCCCCTGTATCCTTTTAGTCATTCTCCTCTGTACTGATTCTAATAGACCTATATCTTTCCTGTAATGTGGGGACCAGAACTGCACAGCGTAGTCTAGATGAGGTCTGACCAGCGCCAAGTATAACTTCAATACTACTTCCGGCCTTCTACTTTTAACACTCCTAAAAATCACACACCACAGGAGCCTCACAAACAGTCTGACAGCCTTCACAAGCAGCCCCACACTCCACCACAGACACACCAGACCCACAGCCCTTCACCTCACCCACTTCCCAGCCCCCCACAGCCCTCCAGCCACCACAAATGAAGTGAAAGGAAGGGACTGTGGCTTCACCCAGCCAGCCAGGACAGCCTACAGAGAGGGGGTAGTCCCAGTCAAGTCACAAAATATAGGCTTGGTTCTTCCTACAGTTTGAAGTCAATGATTGGACAGGTTCTCTTTGTTTACTTGTTATTGTTTTTTTCTTTCCATTCTCTCTCTCTCTCTCTCTCTCTCTCTCTCTCTCTCTCTCTCTCTCTCTCTCTCTCTCTCTCTCTCTCTCTCTCTCTCTCTCTCTCTCTCTCTCTCTCTCTTCCAGACCGTAGTAGTAGCAGCAGCAGTAGTAGTAGTATTAACACTAACCACTCATTATTTCTCTACTGGTGATCTTCTGGCTTTCCTTACTGAGTCTTGGTCATCCTCTTTTAGAGATTTTGGTGAAACTTTTGCTGTTGCCTTGGACATATCAAAAGCTTTTGATAGAGTCTGGCACAAAGCTTTGATTTCCAAACTACCCTCCTACGGCTTCTATCCTTCTCTCTGTAACTTCATCTCAAGTTTCCTTTCTGACCATTCTATTGCTGCTGTGGTAGACGGTCACTGTTCTTCTCCTAAATCTATTAACAGTGGTGTTCCTCAGGGTTCTGTCCTGTCACCCACTTTTCCTATTATTCATCAGTGACTTTCTAAAACCAAACTTGTTGTCCTATCCACTCCTATACTGATGATACCACCCTGCACTTATCCATGTCTTTTCATAGACATCCAACCCTTCAGGAAGTAAACAGTTCACGCAGGGAAGCCACAGAACACCTCACTTCTGATCTCTCAAAAATTTCTGACTGGGGCAGACCAAACTAGTTATTGTTTGCTGTCTAAAAAAAAACAATTCTTCCATCTATCAACTCGACACAACCTTCCAGACAACTATCCCCTCTTCTTCAATGACACTCAGCTGTCCCCCTCTTCTACACTGCCACACTCCCCTGCCTGTTTTCCCTTGGTACAAGCTTCTCATGTGATGGCTCACCCATAATTTTCCTCACATAATGAGTCCTGACAAGCTTGACAGTGAAGAAAAGTGTTGTGATGGTATTTGTTCAAGAAGGGATCAGTAATTGTGAGACGGGAAGGAAGATGGCAAATTCAGAAGCAGCCATCACCCGGGTGGTGGACGGAGGCCGCTCACCCCCAGTCATCCTGCAGCTCACAGGCCTCTTCTGACCAGGAGAAAGATGGCGTGGCAATTAAGTGTTCACTTTGCATGTGTTCCATCAACTTATTATTCCTGTATCTGTCTTCCTTTTTTTCCCTTAGCCTTTCTCTCAGGAGTGGCAGCTGTGCCCAGCACTAGTGTAGCCCTGGCCAACTGTGTCACGGCTGTCTTTGATCTCCCTGTCTTCCTTCCAGCCCCACAGTTACTGACCTTGACTCAAACACCATCACGCCACTCTCTTCCCTGTTAAACTTGCCGGGATCCATTGTAATGTAAGGGGTATTGAATGTGAGCGATGAAACGAGAAGGTAGTGGCAAGGGGGAAAAAAGTACAGGGGAGCGCAGGAGAGACACCTCTCTCCACTGTGCCTGACAGTCTCTCAGTGATTGAAAGACTGAGCATAACATCTTCAGGGCACGTGAGTTGCCATGTATGACAATTTGGCACTTTTTCCATGTCTTCTTATTTGAGTAGACATATCATATCTTGTCATAATGAAAAGTCTAGTTTATCATGTATGTGGAGACCTTCAAGTTACAATACAGCCCACTGCTTTAAGAGTTAAATGTACATGTCAATGTTTTCTGTCGTGCCTTCTTTGCTGTGTAATGTTGTGGTGAAACGGTTAAATTCTGGACCGAGTTGTGAGTCATGCAGCAGGAGTATAGATGTGTGTCTTCCCCGCAGGTGGTAACACGGAGAGGAACTGGAAGAAACCTTGGGACGCTCCCATAACTCAGGAGCAGGAAGTACACCTTACTGGAAACCTTGTGACTGACAGGTGGCGGTGACTGCAGGAACCAATTCAGGTGACCACTGTGTTTTGTTGCTACACTTGAGAATCCTCTATCCTAAATTTAAAAATCTAAGTTTTTAATTGTCATGTCTTGTCATGTTTTTGTCCCACCAAAAAATTGATTACTAGAGCTTGATTTACTGCCATGGGAGGTATCAGAAATTGGCAAGTTGTCATTAAAAAAAAACTGGGGAAATCAAAAATATGCACCACTTTCATTCACTCCCAACAATTTTGGATAAGGAATCCTCAACTGTATGTAATCAGAGTATTGTTGAGAGTCATGGTGTGTGTGTGTGTGTATGAATCCTTATGTATGTATGTGCAGGATAAGAGGGAGGTGGTTAATAAGATTAGTAAATGCATGGAGGAGAGGCATGCTCTTACCAAGATTAGAAGAGCAGTAAGTGTGAAAATAGTGGTACAGGATTGCAAGAGAGGCAGTGTGTGGGCTGGGTAAGTGCATGTGTGGTGCTTTTGTTAAGAGTGACCGGGATGGATGAGTGTTACCGGTGTGGTGTGTTGTGGAGAGTTACTGAAGAGGGTTAGAAGGAATGGTCTGCAGTGATCAGTGTGAAATAAGAGGAGAGGATGCGTTGCTTGAGTTTTTCTTGCGAGATGTGCACGTGAAAGGTGTTTAGTGAAAAATAAGGTTTTCTGGGGAATTTATGGATATAGAAAGATAAATAGGTATGAATTGTGGGGTGTTTCAGGATTGTTTGGGCCAGGTGATGGGCTGTTCAAGGGAGTGAAAAGTTTGTGAAAAGTAAAATGCCGGCATTTGAGTTATAGAATTAGTGTGTATGTGTGATACAAGTTCATGTCTTAGTAACTTTCCATCTTCCCCAAGTTGCATTACTCTTTTGCAGATGTCTGTCTTGTGTTGGCGAACGTCCTGTCTGCAGTGCCAGTAGTGCCATGTCGCAGGGTGTGACATCAGGTGAAGAGCCAAATGGAGAGTGTCTGCAGCCAGTACTGGGTGTGCTGATGCTGTACACAAGTGTCGAGCCAGGTGCCACAGCACATGACTCCACCAGTGTAGTGTCTCTAGTCCAGGATGCACTGCTGTGTACGACTTGTATGTCTTTATATATTTGTGACTATTCTTATTATATTTGTGAAATAAGACTTGTATGTCTTTGCTAATAAATAAATATTTGTGACTATTCATTCTTATTATATATGTGAAATAAATATATAGTTAGCTAACAGTGTGGTATAATAGTGTAAAAATAAATATTTGATAATTCATGCATGCCCCAAAGGTAAAAAAAAAAAAAAAAAAAAAAAAAACAGGATTGTGCCCTCTAAACTTTTAAGATACCACTTGCACATAGAAGCCCCGTCCCAGCGACTCCAGTGTCGGCTGGGATGGGGCTTCTATGTGCAAATGGTATCTTAAACTTAGTTTAGTAGCCAATCCTGGCTTTTTTTTTTTTTTTTTTTTTTTTTTTTTTTTTTGGCCTTGAGGGCATGACCTGTACTCCCAGAAAGACTATTTGCCAAAGATATTATTGACATGGCATAAATAACTATCATTATGTTCAAGATGGTATACTGAATGTTTATTGTTTTAATGTGGATGTTAAGTGAATAAATACACAACAATAATATAAACATGGCACTTTTTTTCCTTATTACTGAAGTGCTGGAATGTACAAAACTTATCCCAAGCCTGAATGAAGGTGGTGGTGGTGGTTGTTGAATACAGAAGAGAGGGACTTGCTACATTCTTCCTTCCCAGACTGGAGTGGACTGGAGAACTCTTGCAGCAGGGCCTGGGAGCAACAACACTTGCCAATTCTTATGTCCTTGCATCAACTTGAGTGAGGAGCAACCTCTTCTTTGTGAAACTGCCTGCAGCTCTCGTGCCTCCACAAGTGTTGAAAGTTGCCTGTCGGTCCCGCCATGACTTGAAGGGAATTTTACGTGTTCTTCCTGCTTGAAATTCTTGACACACTCTTCTTACTGCAACTTGACTCTTCCCTGATTGCTTTGTCCCAACGATACTTAATACCTCTTGTGGGGCTTGAAGGTGGTGACGCTCTGCCTCTTTTCCTGGTGAAGCTTGACTCCCTGATTGCAATGGAGTACATTGGGCCTGGCGTGACAACACTGTTTAATAACCAGGTGCTGGTAGAGATTCCTGTGGGCTGTTCATGGGATGATGAAGTGGAAGCTGCACACTTCACACCTACAAGGAAAACAGACCATTAGTTCCTAGATACATGAAGCTTGTTGTATGTGTTGTGATTCCTTGTAATGTGTTTGATAACTGATTCCCTACAAAACTAAGACTACACAAGATATATGATGGGAAAATGGAGGAAGCCTGACAAGCACTGCATGGTATGGGAACTGTGCTGAAATTTAATATGAAATATGGCTAAATTCCATACTGTCATATTCAAGAAACAAAAATTGAAAGAAAGGAAAGCACCGGATAGAGAAAATCTGAAAAGTATGGCAGTATAACGTTTGAAGCTGAGAAATGCGCGTTTGATAAATACGTCCCCATTATAATTTAAAGGCAAAAATTTGAAGGATGATGCAGAGTAGAAGAAAACACCAGATAGAAGAAATTTGCATGGCATCACAGATATTTCAATGGCATGACAGTTAATACACAAGTTTGAAAGATGAACCTGATTAAATATTTCTGTATCTCTGCGCTCATGAAGAACACAAATAAAAAAAACTTACAATTTTAAAAGAAGAGTCATTTTAAACTTTGATCCGTACCTTTTAAGTTTATTAATTTTATTCATAGTCAGTTTATGGTTGCAGAGAAACAACAATTTCAAATCTAGCCTATCTTTTTGAAACCCACTGTATAATGAACACGTCATATAAGGGAAAGAATTTTGTAGCCAAATACATGAGGAAATATTATACAAGAAAATATTTATCAGATGAATAACAAATTAGGAAAAGAACTATTTGAAATAGGCCAACTTTGAGGTGAACTGGGTATAAAAAAAAAAAAATAAATAAATAAAAATAAATAAATAAGTAGTTTAATAGAACAAAGCAGTATTAGAAAAGTCTAATGCAAATTTAGATTGGAAATGTGTGTGTGTGTGTGTGTGTGTGTTTGAGAAGGGGTTATGTCTTTTTGAGTGCATGACCATTGTTTTGGCTGCCTGACTAGGTTTTTGAGTGTCACCAGATTTTTGAGTGCATCACCAGTTTTTTGAGTGCATCACCAATTTTTTTTTAATGCATCACCAGTTTTTTTGAGTGCATCACCAGTATTTTGAGTGCCACCAGTTTTCTTGTGCCACCAGTTTTTTTTTTTTTTTTTTTTGAGTGTCATCAGTATTTTCTGCATGAGAGTGCGTGGGTGTGCATACAGCGTTATTAAAGGTAGGTAAGTAGGTAGGTGTGTGTGTGTGTGTGTGTGTGTGTGTGTGTGTGTGTGATAATGAATAAAGGAAAATAATGACCAATCGTAGTTAAGAAGCCAATTGCTACTCAGCACAGCGAATAAGCAAAGGGACCACAAAATAGCAGCCACGGACACACCAATCCAACATGATTTTACGTGCTTATATAATATAATCTCAAATTCACTTCCTTAATTATCACCTCAGTAAGCTTAATCAGACGTCAATCACCTGGACAAACAAGCAACCAACTTACCATCTGGTCAGCATACTTCTCTCACCTGACAAGTTAAATCACTTTACCTGCAATCTAATCACCCTTGCAGCTTATTCCCTCGCAAAATGCTAAACTTCTATAACTTCCCATCTGATCAGCATATTCATCTCTCCCCTGATAAGCTTAACTACTTAAGTGTTGTAATCACCATCTATTCAACCTAATCACACTTACCAACCTCACCTGGTCAACCTATATCAGCTCAAGCTAATCACATTACCTAACGTGGCTTACCTAATCCCCATACCTGGACAAAACTAACCCAATCACACCTATCCATTCTAATCCTCACGTATTCAACCTAATCATTCGCAATCTCAAGGGTTACACATTAATTCCATGCACTGAGTAATAATCTAATATTCTTATCATTACCATACTCTTACCTTCACTCCTTCACCGCCTCCTTCAGCCTTCCGCCACGAGACCACCGCACTTCGACCTTTCTCCCTCGTTGCGAGTCGTGAAAAGAGCCGAGCGGGGACACCAGGCTGGAGGAATACGAGACAATGATCCCTATTCTGAAACACTTCTGCGCCGCACCTCCACTAAACTGATAAGACTCTAAATGAAGTTGCACAGGTTTTCAAAGATGTTTTAATGGTTCTAGTGACATTAACACGATTTCTATATTATTAACAGGAGAAACGCAATTGAAAACCCGGCTAATCATTTCTGTGGCATTTGAAAAAAAAAAAATATGGTGAGAGAACAAATGAAGCGTTTCAGAATACGTTGCTATATAAGTTCTTTTTCTATCACTGGTATTAATTTGTGTGCGTTCGTATGTTTGCTGGCTTGTGTAAGTAAGGTTATTTTATTAAAAATATCGATGTTTTTTAAGTTTGTAATTAACGAGTGTTTGAATGATTGTTGGTCTCTCTCTCTCTCTCTCTCTCTCTCTCTCTCTCTCTCTCTCTCTCTGACTAAAATATTATACGTATGTAAGATGAACTCCCAAAATATAAGAGTACGATAAGTAAAGTGATTCGAAATTAAAAGAAGTTTCTAACAGGTTATGAATGAGTTCCAGAACAGTGAACGAGACGACACATTGTTTCCTTAATGCATCAAAAGAAGAAGAAAAAAAAACATTATTAAGAAACGTCATATGATCTTAGGAAACTTATTATACTGATCGACTAATGATAATAACAGTGAAGGAAGGAAAATAGGAGGAGGAGGAGGAGGAGGAGGAGGAGGAGGAGGAAGGAGGAGGAGGAGGAGGAGGAAGTGTAGGTTATAATAATATAGTGGGAAAAACGAGACAGTAAATAGTCATAGGAAGTGAAGGTGGTAGTAGTAGTAGTAGTAGCGGTGGTAGTGGTGGTGATTATGGTGGTGGTGGTGATGGTGGTGGTGGTGGTGGTGGTTGTATTAGTAGTAGTAGTAATAGTAGTAGTAGTAGTAGTAGTAGTAGGAGGAGGAAAGGAAAATGAGTCTGGTTTTAATAGTTGCGGTACTTCTCCTCTTTCTTCTCTTCCTGAAATCCACAAACTTTAGACATAAAAATGGCGGCAAGACACTTGGATTTGCTTCCCCCGCCCTCTCTCTCTCTCTCTCTCTCTCTCTCTCGTTATATATATATATATATTTTTTTTTTTTTTTTATGTAGGAAGGATACTGGCCAAGGGCAACAAAAATCTAATAAAAAAAAATGCCCACTGTAATGCCAGTCCCTTAAAAGGGTCAAAGCAGTGGTCAAAAATTGGTGGATAAGTGTCTTGAAACCTCCCTCTTGAAGGAATTCAAGTCATAGGAAGGTGGAAATACAGAAGCAGGCAAGGAGTTCCAGAGTTTACCAGAGAAAGGGATGAATGATTGAGAATACTGGTTAACTCTTGCGTTAGAGAGGTGGACAGAATAGGAGTGAGAGAAAGAAGAAAGTCTTGTGCAGCGAGGCCGCGGAAGGAGGGGAGGCATGCAGTTAGCAACATCAGAAGAGCAGTTAGCATGAAAATAGCGGTAGAAGACAGCTAGAGATGCAACATTGCGGCGGTGAGAGAGAGGCTGAAGACAGTCAGTTAGAGGAGAGGAGTTGATGAGACGAAAAGCTTTTGATTCCACCCTGTCTAGAACAGCAGTATGAGTGGAACCCCCCCAGACATGTGAAGCATACTCCATACATGGACGGATAAGGCCCTTGTACAGAGTTAGCAGCTGGGGGGGGTGAGAAAAACTGGCGGAGACGTCTCAGAACACCTAACTTCATAGAAGCTGTTTTAGCTAGAGATGAGATGTGAAGTTTCCAGTTCAGATTATAAGTAAAGGACAGACCGAGGATGTTCAGTGTAGAAGAGGGGGACAGTTGAGTGTCATTGAAGAAGAGGGGATAGTTGTCTGGAAGATTGTGTCGAGTTGATAGATGGAGGAATTGAGTTTTTGAGGCATTGAACAATACCAAGTTTGCTCTGCCCCAATCAGAAATTTTAGAAAGATCAGAAGTCAGGCGTTCTGTGGCTTCCCTGCGTGATATGTTTACCTCCTGAAGGGTTGGACGTCTATGAAAAGACGTGGAAAAGTGCAGGGTGGTATCATCAGCATAGGAGTGGATAGGACAAGAAGTTTGGTTTAGAAGATCATTAATGAATAATAAGAAGAGAGTGGGTGACAGGACAGAACCCTGAGGAACACCACTGTTAATATATATATATATATATATATATATATATATATATATATATATATATATATATATATATATATATATATATATATATATATATATATATATATATATATATATATATATATATATATATATATATATATATATATATATATATATATATACTCGTATACTATAAGGAATATCGGTCCTTCCGTCTGAACAAATGAAGAAAAAAAATGAAGATACTGACGAGAAAGAAATAATTGACAGAATAATGGAGGGTGAATGAAATGTTAACATAAACACAGTTTCGTTCAGGAAATCAGTGAACGCCTCAGGACCAAAATTCGCCGCACTTCCTGTCTGCGGCCGACGCGTCAAGACGAGCATGACTGGATGGCTGCCTCGCTATTTTTGGCGCTAAGTGGATGATGCGTCGGTGTGAGCCACTCTCCCCTCTCCCTCCCCGTCCCCTGGTCGTGGTATTCTGGGCTGGTCCACGGAGGACGCGGGGCCATCCAGGTTTCCATTAAGGGGAGGCATTAACACGGTGCCCAAATTAGCCTCGCTATTCTGTGGAGGAGAAAATAAGCGGCATCGAGTCTTTATTAACATTATTTTTCATGAGATTTGGAGTGAAAATAAAATTAAGCTTGTATTTCAAGTTTTGCCCGAGTTTTGCGTTGTGTCTGGGGAAGGTGATACCAAGCCACGCTGTCCCTCCGCCCCGCGCCGCGTGTCACGCAGCGCGGCTCGCCACCCAGCACGACGCTCTTGTGTGCTGCGGGGAAGTGCCTCAGGCTATCAAACATATTAAAAAAGAGATGCCATTGTTTTCCTCCATCATCCTGTACCCTCCTTTTGTTTTCCGCGTTGAATACCTGCATGTGTTGCACCAAAAAATACCTCATAGAAAAAAAAGTCTTGCCTGGAAAATCACTGCGCTGGTTCGTGACTCGCTGTATTTCTGAGCGAGTGTGTGAGTCACTCGGCGTTCTCACGCGACGAACAGCGGCCGACTTCCTGTCTACGGCCGACGCGTCAAGACGAGCATGACGAGCATGAGCATGACGAGCTTACTTAAAAACTCTCATTACGGCTAATTGCAAAGGCCACAAGCATTGTTATGGTTCTCACTAGTCTTTCCCCTATCAATGATGCAGTATCCTTGTTAATCTGCCACTAGAATCATAAAAGCTGCCTTGAAAACTCTCGTTACGACTGATTTCAAAGGCTATAATCGTAATTGGGTTCTCATGGGTCTCTTTTTATCAATGAAAACAGCAATAACGCTGGTAATTTTTTAAGAAGCTATTACCGAATGGCCGAAGAACACTCACATGCTTCCTATCAATCTAATCTTCGACGGCGACTGCATCGGGAGCTCTGGAAGGCGGCATGAGCCTTTACAAAAGTGTCACTTGAAAAATCTGCCTGCGCCATTGCGGGAGGGAACCGATTAACTAAGACTCCACAAATTCAACCCTTTGACTACCATGGACATTCTTCACTAACCTCTAAAACTGTGTAAAAATAGTTTGCGTGAAGGAAGTTAATCTTAGCTTTTTTCAGACTACAAAAATATTTAAGAGAGCTTAGTACGTAAATAAGTTTCTAAAGATCTGTTCGCGAAAGGATAGTTTTACCACGACTGCCTTCCGACAATTCAGGCTAAGAACGTTAAAAAAAGTGCACGGGTGATGTGGTGCAGAGGACGAAAGCTAATTATAGAAAGCAATACACACATACCCGCCCCCCCGAGTCAGGCGGATCAGGGTAGGCGTAAGGGTGTGTGGGCGGGTCCCTCGAGTCACTTGGGCGGCGGTGGCATGAATACACGATACACTCGATAATTATTCATGTAGCGGGCACAGTAGATCACTGAGTCCTGTATTTCCACACGTTTCGCCGCCTCATAGCGACTACTGGTAACTTCAGAGCGATAGAAAAGATACTGTGGTTTTCAATGGTGTTTTTATGATTCTACTTATAGTTTAGCAAGAATTTCGTATGATTAATAGGAAAAACATCCATGAAGACCTAAACAATAATAATAATAACTACTACTACTACTACTACTAGTACTATGTACTACTGCTACTACTACTACTACTACTACTACTGTCATCACATAAGCCACCACTGTAAGAATCACTTCACGAGGAAATCAAGACCCGAACAAAAGATCTGTATGAAATAGAAATGTTTCATAGAGGGACTGCCACGTGTAGGCCTGATGGCTTCTTGCAGCTTCCCTTATTTTCTTATGCTCTTATGTTCTTATCTATCAGCTGAGGTCCCGGTGCTCCAGTCAAGGGCAAAGGTTATCTACGGAGTTCGCAGAGGAAAAAATAGTTCAGTGTATGGGAAAAAAAAAAAAATCATTTCTATTCACCAGTCTTATAATGATGTTCAGTGACTAGAAAAAAAGGCCGTTTCCCATCCTCCTCCTCCTCCTCCTCCTCCTCCTCCTCTTCCTACTCGTCATGCTCCTCCCACTCATCCTTCTCCTTCACTCGCTACTCCTTCCTTTCTCCTTCTCCTCCTCCTCTTCCTCCTCCTTGTCATGCTTTTCCTTCCTTTCTCTTCCTCCTCCTTCTCCTCCTCCTCCTCCTCCTCCTCCTCCTTCTCCTCCTCCTCTTTTTCCTTCTCCTCCCCCTCTTCCCCCTCTTCCTCTTTCTCCTCTTCCTTCTTCTTCCTTCCTTCTTCTTGTTATTCCACATCTCCCTCTTCTTGCTTCTCCTCCTTCTCTTCCTCTTCCTCCTTCTCCTCCTCCTCCTCCTCCTCCTCCTCGTCTTCCTCTTTCTTCTCTTCCTTCTCCTCTTGTAACTCCACCTCTCCCTCCTCCTCCTCTTCCTCCTCCTCTCCCTCCTCCTCCTCCTCGTTCTCTTCCTCTTCCTCCTCCTTCTTACTTCTTTTCTATAGCGGTAACACTAATGGGGCGGGACAAAAGGACAAAATACATGCACTATACATTATAAACCTCAAGAAAACCCCTAAAAGTCGTGGCCTCGCGTCCCATAAAGGAGAGTCACGTAGCGAACACTGGAGTTGGATGGAGATGGCAGTAGGAGTTTTTGTTATTATTTTTTACGTGAGTGTTAAGAAGTCTAGATAGGTGTGAAAAATATGACGAGAAGTAGGGATTTTTTTTTTTATCAGTTAGTCTGGTGAAGAGCACACAATATATAAGTAAATAGATAAATGAATAAATAAGTAAATAAATAAGTTAGTAAATAAATATATAAGAATGTGAGGGTAAGAGTTTAAAATCAGGTTACATTAGATTAGATTAGGTATTATCAAGCAGATTTCCCTCCTTCCACTCTGAACCAGTTTAGAAAAAGTCATCCTTATGAGAAAGTGCTTCAAGTGTTCCTGCTTATAACACGTCAAACGCCTTCACGAGGTGAGAAGTTCAATCATTTGCATCTGAGTACTTCGAAACAAGACTCCAAGAGGCAACGGAACGGAAGGAAATGAGAAAATAAGCTCAAATAACCGAAACAGTGAGCTGAACGAAGATTACTGGGAGGGGCGACAGGAGGTGAAGGACAGTTTGACGCTCTGGAGTTTCACATACCAGGCCGAGGCAAGGAAGAAGGAAGGAGGGCAGGGACGCACTTGTAATTAATCTTATCGTCTCATCCCTCCTTCGTTGGCGGCGGGGTCCCTTGGCTGGATTATACACTGAGAGATTGATGCGATGCGATGGGTACCTAGGTAGATAGATGGTGTGAGAGAGAGAGAGAGAGAGAGAGAGAGAGAGAGAGAGAGGAGAGAGAGAGAGAGAGAGAGAGAGAGAGAGAGGCAGATAAACACACAGACCAAAGAAGAACAAAGAAAGAGATGAAGACAGACGAAATTACCTAGAATCACACACACACACACACACACACATTCATATATCTACGTACACACGAAACACACACACACAAACACACACACATATACAAACAAACATACATACATACATTAACATTCACCCACGCATGGAATTTCAGTGTTAAGCTAAATAAAACCATCGCGGAGGAGAACGGCCTGAAAAGTTCCATTTATGTCACCACGGGGAAAACTCCCTTCGCCTCAAAGTGGTTTGCAGATACAGCACTCGGCACTTCGGGAGAGAAACGCGGCTTTGTCAATGAGCTGCTGGTACTTATTGTTTGTGGAGGAGGAGGAGGAGGAGGAGGAGGAGGAGGAGAAGGAGGAGGAGGAGGAGGAGGAGGATGAGAAGGAGGAGGAGGAGGAGGAGGAAGTTAGATGTTGATGGTTACTGTGGTTATTTCATATTATTTCTCTCTCTCTCTCTCTCTCTCTCTCTCTCTCTCTCTCTCTCTCTCTCTCTCTCTCTCTTCTCTGGAGTGGGACACGCGGCTTATTTTTGGGTTACTGATGTGTTTCCTTAACCCAAGTGACATTATGGCCAATTGTGGTGCGTGTGCATGGAAATATACCGAAACACACACACACACACACACACACACACACACACACACACACACACACAGATAGATAGACAGATAGATACAATGTTTGATTGCTTGATCGCATGAGTTGAGTGATCGACTCATTGACTGACACACTCACAAATAGATACAGATAGATAGATAGACAGATAGATAAGTAGGTAGGTAGGTGGGTAGGTGGGTAGGTAGGTAAATAAATACATAGCTATACAATGGAAAGAAAATTTGAGAGCAGAGAGAGAGAGAGAGAGAGAGAGAGAAAGAGAGAGAGAGAGAGAGAGAGAGAGAGAGAGAGAGAGAGAGAGAGAGAGAGAGAGAGAGAGAGAGAGAGAGAGAGAGACTCGCTCCGGTCTGTGTATGGAATCCGTGTTTATTCCTCGCATTACTAGGGTCACCATTCTGTAAGGGGAGGAAGACTCTGGGCAGTCAGCCAGCCAGATATAAACATTCTAATGCGGGACTTGCATGACCGCCCCTAATACTTGTCACTCTATTTTTCAGATGTTTGTAAATTACGACGTATTATCTAAATATACAAAACTCTCCGGAGGGAAGAAGATTTCCTCAAGACCCCCCTAGGGATATGACGCAGGGCAAGGGGGAAGTAAGGGTTATATAGGATACGCGGGTGGCAGGGATTGACGTCATGTGGCCCAGGATGCACTGCGGTGTTACTCTTACTTGATGGGGAAAGCGAAGCGGGACAGGCAGACGAATGGTGAGCTTAATGATGTATACAGTGACGGTCAGAAGTAGTGATTTATTGAAGAAGTCATGGTCAGAAGTAATAAAAGCAGACAGATGAGGAACATATTTTTGTAACCGGTGTACAGTCACGGTCAGAAGTAGTGGTAAAGGCAGACAGACAAGTGGTGAGTTTATCAATGTGCGCCCACGGCCGGAAGTAGTGATTTATTGATGTACAGTCACGGTTGGAAATAAAATGTTTTTGCAGTTACCTTCCATATGATTTGCTGACAGTCTATCAGATTTCAAGTTTCGTAGTGGAGCCCTCAGCAGAGAGAGAGAGAGAGAGAGGTCCCTTTTCCTAGATGGACAATCAGGATTACTGCACATAATGTAACGCTAAAGAATTACAGCTGGAAACAATAGCCAACGCAGCACTGCAGTCAAGCCTATTGTTCCTTGAAATCGAGTATCTATGTGCCAATATCACATTCTTCATCACTGTTACCATTGCATTATTTCATTGCCTCCTTGTCTGTATACATTCTTAGCCACCGCATCCTACGCAGCTTAGCCAGAGTGAAGGGGTCTCTCAGGCTATAAGGATCCTATTTTGATACGTTCTCTCTCATAAGAGCTATTTTCAAGGGGAACATAATTAGTCGACATCTGACCAACAGTAATGATTTTACAGTGGGGCGATGGGACCAACAGTGTGAATGGTGTATGTATGAGTGTGTGGTGTCTTGTCTGGGCCACCCCGTGTGGGATTGCCAGCCTGGTATATAGACAGATAGAAAACTGAATAGTGCTGAATGAGTTACACAAGCAAACACATAAAGCGTAAAAACTTGCGCAGGGACACGTTAAATGTTTCATAATGGTGTAGTTATGTTGCACCATACATGAGATTTGGCTTGTCAGATAAATACATGGAGTGTGACGCCTCGCTGTGACACTATTCTGGGCCGCATCGGAACAAGCAGCGGGGCAGAGGAGAGGCGGGGCGGGGCGGTGGGACGGGGTGGAGAGGTTCCATGATACTCTAACCAGACCCCCGTGAAGCAGAGCAGTAATATGCGACCCGGTGACAGCCCGCCCCCACCGCTCGTTTGTTATCTCCCTAACACACACACACGCACACACAAGAGTAATGTGCGTGTATTGCCTCATAACAAAACCGCATTACAAAGTTATACAAGCGTGGCAGGGGACTCCCTTGCGTGTATTGCCTCATAACAAAACCACATTACAAAGTTATACAAGCGTGGCAGCAGAGTCCCTTCAGTGCAATATCAAGCGAGCGGTGGCCGGAGCTGGCGGAGTGGTCAGCGGCCCGTCAGTGTGTGACCAGCGGTGTCGCGTTTTTGTAACATTTTGTAACTCCAAACACTCACTTCTTTCACTATCATGGATGGCAGGGGATGTAATGATGAGGGAAGAGAGTGCATGAAGTCAAAAAAACCTTGCATAGAATATTTTGTCAGGGTGAAATTGTGGGAAGATTGTTATTTGGCTTTGAAAACAATGAAGCTGAGGAAACAAGAGATCTAATATACAGACTTTAGCGAAAGGGAAAGAATCTGGAAAAGGAGATACATAACTATAAGGAAATCTCTAAAGAGCAGACACACACTAAATGCTACACATACCGCTAATGCAATTTTCAAGCCACCAACACCCAGAACTCTTTCATAGTAATTAGAATGCATTCCCGCACATTCCAAGACGAATTACTTTGCGATAGCAACAAACAGCGGAAATAAATGAGCTTGCGTATGCCACCTCGATTAAATGCATTTCAGCTTGCATAATGAGCCCAGCGCGAATATTTGAACAACACGGCTGTGCAATATTCGCTAATGGAGTTATCACGTAATTATTAAAGGAAAACAATTGCTTTCCGTGACACTTCCTCGGCAATTGATATTAGTGATTATCAAACAAGCCAAACAAGCAGATGATACCTTATCTGTTACGATAAGAGAACCAGTGATACAAACATTCGCCATACTTTTCCTTGAAGCTTCGTCTAATTAATCTAATCTCATAACTCTTAATTAATGAAAGTTCGGGTTACTTTTTTGGAGTCCTTACTTGTATCTTGAGCTCCACCGCAGACACAAAGACGCACCATGGATCATATTCTGAAACGTCTCTGCGTCTTATCTCGACTCGACCAATGAGTGCGTTGATATTTGACGTCAAACTAACCTAAACAGTATTAGATCTTCTAAAGCCAAACTAACAAAAACAAAGCTAACCTAAATAGTACTAGATCTCTTAAATTCAATCTAACCTAAACAGTATTAGTGGAAGGCATTCGGGTTCCGAAGTGTGTTTCATGGTGCCGGTGACAGGTTAACAAGGATTCTACACCATCACTGGAAAAAAAAAAAAAAAGGAAAAGAAAATGAAAACCCGACTTCTCATCTCTGTAGCCTTTGAAAATAGTCTTGATGAGAACCTAAAGCGTTTCAGAGTACGGGTTACATGAAAACGACACAGATAAGAATGACAACAAGTGTTGGCAGTGTCTCGTCACATGCTTGGATTGTGAATGTGAGCAGCTTCAAATTACTACTGGTCGTTACACAACAACACAGAAATCAGTGTGTGCTTATTTATGCATCACTCTGTCGTTATACTGTATTACAACTACACTAATCACCTGTATCTCTTAAACCCCCTCTTACACGACACACAATAAAGAGTGTATTTCCATCTCTTAACAGCCAAACTAAATACATGTCGCCCTTTGAGCCTGCCAATAACAAGGCAACTTAGAATGCCAATCCGAAGCTTAACATTGTGATCTGTGGCTGCCAGTAACAACACAAGCAGCCTGCACGCCCCGCTGCCTCAGTACACTCAGTTACCTCAGTCCCTCACCACTAGATAACCAATAAGTGCGTTGATATTTGAAGCCAGACTAACCTAAACAGTATTAGATCTTCTAAAGCCAAACTAACATAAACCAAACTACCTAAATAGTATTAGATATCTTAAATCCAACCTAAACAGTATGAGCCAAACTAACATAAACAGTATTAGATCTCCTGAAGCTAAAGTAACCTAAGTAGTATTAGATCTCGTATACTCCTCACATATGCGGACGAAGCACAATAATTATTCCACGTGTATCATCAGTAAAGAGTTAAGTGGTGAGATGGATTTCGCTCAGCTGCTGGTGGTGTGTGGCGATGGTAGTGGTGATGGCGGTGATAGTGGTGGTGGTGGTGGATTGGCGCCGAGGATGGAATGAAGTGATCGAGTGTGCCAACAAGATTATGAAGGCAGGGTGATTATACAGCTGTGTATGAGAGAGAGAGAGAGAGAGAGAGAGAGAGAGAGAGAGAGAGAGAGAGAGAGAGAGAGAGAGAGAGACTTCGAAACATGTAAATTAGCGGGACAGTTTCCAATATTTCATACAAGAAAATAAAATAAAAGGGGGAGAAAAGTAAAAACATGATGTAGGGAAGGAATGGAGAAAGGATGGAAGAAAGGAAAGAACGAAGGAACGAAGGAACGAAGGAAAGAGGAAAGTAAGGTATGAGGTAGGGAAGGAGGGAAGGATGGAATGAAGAAAGCTGGTTGGTTCATCACGTAGTAAAAAGTTCTTCAGGTTCTCGTCTCTATTAAGGCAGCTGATGATTAAAGGAGAGAAAGATAAATCGATGCAAACTGCTCCCTGATTTCCCAAACGGCTGAATACTCACTTTTTTCTAGTCTCCCTCTTACAGTTGAAAAAAGAGGAAGAAACTAAGTTAATCTTTGTAACTACTCTGCAGCGAATATGAAAGGTATGTAATCTCTCTCTCTCTCTCTCTCTCTCTCTCTCTCTCTCTCTCTCTCTCTCCTCTCTCTCTCTCTCTCCTCTCTCTCTCTCTCTCTCTCTCCAAAATAGTTTCTTTTGCTCTCTAAGGGCCACTGCTGAGTTCCTTCAATTTAGCCAAAGAGCAACAAAATCCAGAGAGCTATTTAAGATCGTCAAAGGAGATTACAGAACTGCCGAGAGAGAGAGAGAGAGAGAGAGAGAGAGAGAGAGAGAGAGAGAGAGAGAGAGAGGAGAGAGAGAGAGAGAGAGAGAGGAGAGAGAGAGAGAGAGAGAGAGAGAGAGAGAGAGAGAGAAGAAGAAGAAGAAGAAGAAGAAGAAGAAGAAGAAGAAGAAGAAGAAGAGGAAGAAGAGGAAGAAGAAGACAGCCCGGGCAGCGTTCGGAGCGGTGTTGTCACCACCACGAAGGTTCGACAGATGGCTCAGGAAATGTTTCAAATTGAGCAGTGCCAACTTTTTTTAATCTGGTGTTCGCGACGGTTGGACCTATCAGAGAGAGAGAGAGAGAGAGAGAGAGAGAGAGAGAGAGAGATTAATGTTACTTTCCTGAGGTAAAACTCTTCTGAGCATTTTACATTCCAGCAGAGAGTTTCCTTCTTCTTCTTCTTCATTTTTTCATGTATCTTTATATAAGTTAATATTTTCTTACTTTTCCTTTTGTTATTTGAATTATTTCACTCCTTTCCTTTTTCTCTTATTTTTTTTCTACATTTTCATTTTTCATTCTACTTTTCCTTCCCTTGTATCATTTATTTACTAAGGATGAAGAACAATCATAGACGCGCCCTTTCATACAAGAAACCCAAGCTGTACAGTTTGTTCTGGTGTGAATGTGAAAGGTCATTACTGCGTGACCCTTAACGACGTCTAGATGGCCCGCCGAGACTCCTCGTAGGAGCAGGACAGTTTGATTCACTCGTAGTTCAGGAGGTTCGCCTTTGTAACGCCACTCGCTCGTTTTCTTTCCTTCGTCCAAATAACCCGTCTTTCAATTTCTATTCTCCTATCTTCTTGAATTTATGTCCTTTTATATGTTCTGTATTTTCATTATCAAGTGTCTGCCTGTTGTGTCCCCCTCTTTCTTTTCGTATGAGGAGCCACAGTCATTACAGGCCGTGATTTGCTCCTGACGCTGCGCACTTCTACTTTAAACGTCTCAGCACGCTGGAATGACGACACCAAAACATGCAAATGCTGCCTCGCCTCGCCTTGCTTCTGACTCTCGCCGAGCTCCCTTAACAGTCCCTCTGGCACTTTTGTCTCCTCGCACACAGGAGGCGGCAATTCGCTGGCCTTTTCCCTTCCTTTATTGGCCTGGGTGTATCTGTGTAAATCTTGAAAACGGAGTGATGTAGATGCGAGGGTCACCAGGTGTGTCTCGCCTGGGGAGGGTCCCCAGCACCCTGCCTCCATCGCTCTTCACCCTCTCTTGCTGCGGCCCAAAGCTGCTTCACTCGAGCACCTGACAGCCCCTCGCACCGCCCCTCGCCTTTTCTAACAACTGCACTGCTACGGAATTTCAAAGCTACGTGATTTCTTTTCTGGAAACACGCGACGCTGCACCTTCTGTGTGAAGTGTCCTGTGTGTGCGTCGCTTGTTACTCTCCGCCACCACCACCACGACTTTATATCACTCCTGGCCAAATAGAGCAGTCTGCATTTCATTCCTCAACCCCTTTTATTCCTCGATTTGATAGACGGAATCTGAGAATACCTTATTTCTTTTCATCTCATTTTGATTTCGCTCTCTCCTCCATGTATTCAGTTCTTGGATGCATGGAAAACTACGCGGTTCCTTTGCCTCGGAAGTCTGATTGTACGCACACACATTCTCCCTCCCTTCGCTGAGTCGCTTCCATGTAAGATCCAATACCGCCTGTTATCCTGTTAGCGCGGCAGCGTCTTAAGGGGCTCGAGCTGGATTTTTCCCTAGTGTGTGTGTGTGTGTGTGTGTGTGTGTGTGTGTGTGTTTCAAAGAACTTGACGTTACTGAAAGATATTTTGGCAGAGAAGTAAGTAAAAGATTCTCCGGAAGTTACTAGCAACAACAACAACAACAACAACAACAACAACAACAACAACAACAACAACAACAACAACAACAACAACATAAACAACATAAACAACAACAACAACAACAACAACAACAACAACAACAACAACAACAACAACAAGAGAGAGAGAGAGAGAGAGAGAGAGAGAGAGAGAGAGAGAGAGAGAGAGAGAGAGAGAGAGAGAGAGAGAACAGCGCGCACCTCACCCAAGCATGAAAGAAAGCAAGACAATGTGGCGCATCGATAATTTCGCAGACACTCCCCGTATCACTCTCGTCCTGCACTTTACCCTTACCGCAGAGTACACGGGAGCCCGCCGAGCCTCCCCTCCCGCCCTGGGCCCGCCAACATACAGGAGCACACGGCAAGGCGACACAAAGGCCGGGAAGAGCACCGCACTCAAAGAAGGAAAGATAGAAGAGTCGATACAACAGGAATGCAATCAGGAAGGCGCAACAAAGCTCCCGATAACACAGGAAAGCTTGCAAATATAGCTGCGTACATTGCCATACATCGCTGTACTATAAAAATTAACATGAGGGAGGAACAAACATTAACAGACCTGTATGATATGGTTTGATTTACTGTTTCAATTAAGCATGAACTATTGATATGGAAGGCGCGATGTAAATTCTATTAACTATTATACTTTGGGTTACTCCCGCTAGGTGTGGTCACAGCGAATTATTCGTCTCCATCTTACTCTGTCTGTTGCGTCTTCAGTTATATTCATCATCCGCTTGTCTTCCTTCAGTGCATCCAATAAATTTCTCTTTGGTCTTCCCTCAGCTTAGTTGGTTTATAACCAGCACCCTCCTCCCCAGGTCTCTCCTCTGCACACCAGCCACTCTCAATCTCGTCTCTCTACTCTTGCCCTAATTGACGCACGGGCACGGGTTCTATGAACATTATACATGGAGGTATTTTAAGCGTGTTTTCTTACATAACAATAACGACAGAGTAACTTTTAATTGATATTTCATAATAAGCTTCCTCTTCAAATAGAATTATCTGCCGATAACTTTTCATAGAGCGGGAATATTTGAAGTTCCCTTGATTATCTCGTGGATTATCAACCATTCTGCGCTGAGTGGTGTTGCTTTTGTCCGCAAATTAGGTCTCATTGCTGTGAAAACGTGAAGCAGATAAACCCAGCTCTCCTAGTAATATAGATTATTCCATGTAACCTCGCATAATCCCGTGTTATCCACCTTAATGTATCGTGATGTTTTGGTCTTGCCTCTGCCCTGATCCGCCTCGCCTCAGTATGTCACTGTACAGATGGGAACAGCTGGTGTAAGCCTCCCCTTGCAAAACAATTCATATTTCAAAGATCAAAACGTTAACAGCATAATATAGCTGATTTGTACACATGAAGGACTATATAATAGCAAAGGTGTTACCCTCAGACTATTACCTTCATAACCCCTTGAACACACAACACAACCCCAGCGGCCCATTAATGTGGCGTGACAAAACTCCTATACATAAAGGGATAACAGATACATCACCCTAGACCAATATTTCCACAACTACTTAAAGCCACCAAACAACTCTTGCGGTCCACTCATGCAGCATAAACAAAACCCTTATAGCATTATATAATATATTACAGAATGCTACACATTAGGAGACAACAAATACATCACCATTACACCAATATCCCCACGATTTCTCAATACCACCGGCAACGCAGCCGTCCACTGAAGCGACCATAGCAGAAGCCTTGCACTCCATTCCACCCACAATTTTGGCAGAGGTACTATCTGCTCCGCCACGCTGGCTGAGTATTCCCGCCTTGATGTGAGGAAAGGAACAGGTAAAAATGGGCGCATGCTGGAAATGTGGAAATGTTGATGAGTTGGCGGGCCTTCACAGGGTCCTGATAACACTGGTGTAAAAGGAAGGGCAAAATTGCACCCCACGTGACCACGCCTGTTTTGACACGCCGCGCTGGGAGGACTCAGGGACGAGCCGCTGTGGCGTTATGGAGCCTGGCCCCCTTCATTGCCGGCACCTGTGATTGTGTCTCCATCACACATACACACACATACACAGGCGGCAGAATAACATTGGTGCATCAGTTGAAGGGAGGAAGGAGCGCCGCGGGACATGCCACTCGAGCACTCCTCTGATATTAATGTTATTATGGAACGAGAGAGAGAGAGAGAGAGAGAGAGAGAGAGAGAGAGAGAGAGAGAGAGAGAGAGAGAGAGAGAGAGAGAGAGAGAGAGAGAGAGGGATGGGGATGAGGATAAGGTAAGTTAACTATTGTTTTTTTAACGCCAAATGTTAATCTGTTACCAAATTTTTTTCCTAAAATGTTGTCTCTCTCTCTCTCTCTCTCTCTCTCTCTCTCTCTCTCTCTCTCTCTCTCTCTCTCTCTCTCTCTCTCTCTCTCTCCACACACACACACACACACACACACACACAGGAACGGTGAACGTATAATATAAGAAAGGGAATATACCAACTCTCTCTCTCTCTCTCTCTCTCTCTCTCTCTCTCTCTCTCTCTCTCTCTCTCTCTCTCTCTCTCTCTCTCTCTCTCTCCAGCTTCTTTCATCCCATTAAGTACTCGCTCGACGGGAAAGACGTGGATTATAATAGCTAATAAAAGATCCCCTGAGCCGCCTCCAGCGTGTCTTGCTGCTCAGGCTAAGGAGAGACACAGTGGCCGCTGGACCTCGGAGTATTCAGACAGCCAAGAGGGTTAGTATTATTCATGTTAGGGTATGTCTCTTGTCTGTCTGTCTGCCTATCTGTCTCTTTTTTGTCTGTCTGTCTGTCTGTCTCTGTATTTACGTCTCATCTCCTTGACTCTCTCTCTCTCTCTCTCTCTCTCTCTCTCTCTCTCTCTCTCTCTCTCTCTCTCTCTCTCTCTCTCTCTGAAACCGTGCCTCCTTTTGTCAAACTCATAGATTCTTTCATTCAGCATGTTTATGTATCAAATCATCTGTTTATCTGTCTATCTATCTACCAATCTGTCTATTTATCTATCTATTTATCAATCTGTCTATCCATCTATCTATATACCTATCTATCTATCTATCTTTCTATCCATCTATTTATCTATCTATTTTATCTACCTATCTACCTGGCTACCCATCCATCTGTTCCCCCCCCCGACCCACCTGCCTGCCTGCCTCAAGTAATAACTAGTAGTAGTGTGCCAAGCAGTAACAAGGAGACTCCACTCCCCGCTGGGGCTCGCATCAACCCGAAGATAAAAGTAATAAACAGTAGTGTGTAATTTCTTAAAAAGCTTCAGCGTAACAGGTGGGAGTGGAAAGACAATTAAGGAAGAAGGATAGATCTCATGGTGGCCATCTACATGTGTGTGTGTGTGTGTGTGTGTGTGTGTGTGTGTGTGTGTGTGTGTGTGTGTGTGTGTGTGTGTGTGTGTGTGTGTGTGTGTGTGTGTGTCCGTTTGTTTGTCTTGTGGTGAAATGTTTAACTCGTTAGTGACATAAAATTGACATTGATGCAAATAGAAAAAATAATAATGCTGAGAGAGAGAGAGAGAGAGAGAGAGAGAGAGAGAGAGAGAGAGAGAGAGAGAGAGAGAGAGAGAGAGAGAGAGAGAGAGAGAGAGAATGTTATTTGCTGCACAATGTTTAATATATCTGCTGGTGCTTTTTTCTTTTTTCTTCTTCTCAGTGTTCTTCCATGAAAACATGAGATAATAAGGGAAGCTGCAAGAAGCCATCAGGCCTACACATGGCAGCCCCTGTATGAAATACACCTACCTATCTCTACCTATCATCCCGATCCATAAATTTGTCTAATCTTCTTTTAAAGCTCCCTATTGACTCAACACTACAAGCCTGATTATTGAGGTTGTTCCATTCATATACCACTCTATTTCAGAACTAATTCCTTCCTATCACTTTCTTGAACCTAAATTTTTCAAGTCTGAAACCGTTATTTCTTGTTATATCCTGATTATTGATCATAAGAATTTTGTTTACGTCCCCCTTGTTATAATCCCTAAACCACTTAAAGACTAGTAGTTTGTTTTTTGTTCCGTTCTTCATTGTTTTTCCTATGTGTCCCTTTGAAATCTATATAGACGCTCCCACAACATGCAGGTGAAAAAAAAAAAAAACTGCCGAAAATTCCATATCGTGTGTCCCCTTGATGACACCGTGCGAGCCTCAGCCGTGCGTGACGCAATTGTCTGTCCCAAAAACACGAGCTCGAAACAAACCAAGAAAAAAAAAAGGAAGGGATGAAAATAAAGTACTGCATCTAGGCGCTCTTATATTTCTTTTATTTTTCTTCGTAGTTCGTGAATTGTATTCTAAAATGTTTCCATGTCTTCTTATTTCCACTGGTTGTGACAGCTCTAGTGGAAGTTGTTGGGATTTTTATGATTTTGCTGATAATCTAACAAATATTCAGCATCATCAGTGGAAAAAAAGATCCATGAGGACCAGGCTAATTATCTTTGTGACCTCTGAAAATACGGCACCCCCCCTCCTCTCTCTCTCTCTCTCTCTCTCTCTCTCTCTCTCTCTCTCTCTCTCTCTCTCTCTCTCTCTCTCTCTCTCTCTCCTGCCCTCCCACCCTCCAACCTATCCTCCCTCCCTGCCTTCCCTCCCTCCCTCCCAACGCCCACACTCGTCCCTTTGTCCGCGGCTGGTTTCCCCTATTGACAAATTTCCCAAGAGCTGAGTGGTTCTTTCGTATTTCCACATCCTCCAATCAAGAGTTAACGTGGCTTCCTGGTCAGCCAATGAGAATAGCAGTCCGCCTTGCCAGGATATTAGTGAGGCTTCCTTTTTAATCAATAAAGAAAGTAGCATCTCTTAAAAAGAAATAAAAAATATATATATATATATATATATATATATATATATATATATATATATATATATATATATATATATATATATATATATATATATATATGGTACGTGCTCTCTACTTTTTCACTCCCTCTTTTTTTACTCAGAAAGTAAGTAAGAAGATCAAGTTAGGTAGCTCAGGAAGCCTCGGGGGTAAGCTTGTTATGCAGCTGTTCCTTATTGTTTGAAATTAAATGTCCTTCCTCCGACTATTTGAATGTAGCCTATAGGGAGAAATACTTAGTTACGGAAGGTAGGGCTTGGCACCTCAGTGGGGTTGTTGTCTTTCTTTTATCTCCCTTTGCCAGAGCCCCTCTTACATCCAAAAGGGTATAAAGTGAGTTACATAGCGCGCTATTAGTAAAAGTGACAGAATAACGGGTGATTGTAACAGAAAACTGAGGATAAAGATTAAGATGACTCATGAATATGCACCATTCATAAATTTGCATGTTTCTCTACATAGATTAATCCGAAAAGCAAGAGATGAAAAATGGAATCTAACTTTCTTTTTTCAAAGTATTGGATTATGCATCAATTAAAGTGTGTCACGACCTACACTGGTTTTATTCAATATCTCTCTCTCTCTCTCTCTCTCTCTCTCTCTCTCTCTCTCTCTCTCTCTCTCTCTCTCTCTCTCTCTCTCTTAGCGACATATGACATCACTGTTGCATCACATTAAGCCAGTCGGAAAATCAGTCTTTGTTAGGCCAAGTCGAAGGAATGGCGGAGAACGATCACTAGTTGAAGTCACCAGTCACTCAAAGAAAAGAAGTAAAATCGGTGATCTTTCTCTATCCATCATTGCCTCCGTCTTCCTCCTGCCTTTTGCCCGACGACTGGGTGGCAGCATTCAAGAATAGCACGCTGGAGTACCGCGGTGAAGCTCGCCATGCTCAGTGATACATGACAAGACAAGACCAAAGGCAAGAGGTTTTTGATAAAGACGAGGCTGCAACGAAGACAGCGAGACTGATGACCGTGTGTGTGTGTGTGTGTGTGTGTGTGTGTGTGTGAAGACTAACTTAAATCAGTGTGCTCTCTGTGAAGGGGAGGACTGTGTGTATGTATGTGCGTATGTCAAGACTACTTATAACTGACGTGCTGCCTCTAAAGGGAAGTAGTGTCGCTACTATGTTGGTGAAACCTCCACTCACCGCCTGGCAGCTTACCTCTACACAGTCATCAGTCCTCAGGTGTAATAATACTTTAAGTCCCCCCATTCCAGTTACCCATAAATCCACAAACCCACCAGTCCTTCAGTCCACCAACCTACCAATACCCAGTCTAACACAAAAGTTCACTAATCCAGCCCAGCCCCAGTGATCCACCATCCCACAGACACATCAGCCCACTGCCCACCAAGACACCACGCCGCCAGCAAACCACAACCCTGCCCACTAGACTCTCAAGCTAAGCCACACCCCAGTCCGTCATCCCTGCCAGTCTCGTCTACCATCCACTGAGCCGCCAGCACAGATCATCCCCGCCCGCTAGACCCTTTGTTAGCTTCGTTATTATGATTCTGTGCTAGAGGTCCTGGCTGCGTTAGTGGCAGTAGTAGTACTGGTAGTGGTGGTGGTGGTGGTGGTGATAGTAGTAGTGAAGGTAGCGGTAATGATGGTGGTGACGGTGGTAATTGAGATACACGTAGTGGCAGTGGCATTAATAAAACTAGTAGTAGTAGTAGTAGTAGTAGTAGTAGTAGTAGTAGTGGTGGTGGTGATGGTGGTGGTGGTGGTAGTAGTAGTAGTAGTAGTAGTAGTAGTAGTAGTAGTAGTAGTAGTAGTAGTAGTAATAGTAATAGTAATAGTAATAGTACTAGTAGTAGTAGCAGTAGTGGTGGTGGTGGTAGTAGTAGTTGTAGTAGTAGTAATATTAGTAGTAGTAGTAGTAGTAGTAGTAGCAATAGTAGTAGTAGTAGTTCTTGTTGTTGTTGTTATTGTTTTAGCGGCAGCAGCAGCAGAAGCAGTACGGTGGTGGTTGTAGTAGTAGTAGCAGCAGTAGTAGCAGTAGTAACAGTAACAGTAGTAGGAGTGATAGTGACATCTGACGCACGAGAAGGGAGTACTGACAGGGACACCTCTGTACCTCCTCTATTTTCTTCCCAGTAAGATGACGCGACCACTGAGACGGGACCCGTGCCTGACCGGGGCACCGTACGCAGCGGTGGAATGACCTGCGTAAGGCGCGTGTGGGTGGTGGGGAGTGGGCGGGGCTGCATGTGTTTGGGGGAGACTGCTAAGGCGGGGTGCTACGTGGATGAGCGGGTGAGTGGGTAGACAGTGTGTGTGTGTGTGTGTGTGTGTGTGTAGGAGATCGGGCTGGAGTTTAATGGGTGGTTGGGTGGTTAGGTCGGTTGAGTGAGTCGATGGATGCTCTGTGTGTGTGTGTGTGTGTGTGTGTGTGTGTGTGTTCTTGAAGCTGTACCTGTATCACTAAAACTCTCGCGACTACCAGTGACATCGCATTTCTTTCGATTATAATAAAACTTAAACAATAATAATAATAATAATAATAATAATAATAATAATAAAACAGGAAAATTTTTCCTTCTTGCCTTATATCCTATTAATCAGTAATTAATATGTACAAACACAAGCCTTAGTTTGTACTCACAAGGACAAAACCACTGCTGCCGTTGGGGTATTGTTGTGTTCGGCGAGGGTGTGAGGGAGGCGCGGGTGGTGTTTGCGAGGGGCGGTGTGGCGCGCGTCAGAGGCTCGCTCCCCTGGTGCCCGTCTCAACCCGAGAGCTCCAACTGTCCCGCCTGAAGCTGGAAGCTGCCGCCAGTGTGGACTGAGACTGAGGCTCGTATTATTTCTCTTATATAGTCACCTGTTGCTAAGGTTGCCACATCTCGCTTCATTCTCCACTCTGGGAAGAGTTTGCGAGTCACTCCCCTCTTGGAGGGTGTGCGAATAGTATGGTAATTGAGGCGTTCACGCACCGGCAGGATGGTGATGAAAGGCCTCTCTTGCCCTGTGTCGAGCACCTGGTGGTGAGACGCATCACTCACCACCCCCGACTAGCCACGTGAGAGGTTCCACTCTCTTGCACGGTCCACATGAACGTTTGTGAGTGAAAGATTTTGTTGGCTTAATTTGTTATCATAATAGAATATTGCCACAATCGTTGCCACATTACATTACATTAATATATACATTATGAATTGTGCCATCTATACAGTGGTTAAGAAATTAAGGGGCTGCAATTAAAGTGCAAATTTATAGAACACGACAAAAGATGTGCTGAATACAGGACCCTCAGGCTGACTACCTCACTGGAAGGAAGAGAAAGGTATACGCAAACACGAGGGATAGAGTGAATCTGTAATGATGGAGTGCACAGGGAGCCCTGCGTCCTGGCATAAGGGACGGGCACTATTAGAGATAGTAGGTGGATAAGCCAGCTGAAAGGTAAGTAGAGTCTACTTGTGGGAAGCCCTTACAACACTCAATTGAAAAATAACAGAAAATTAAATTACAAAAATAAACAAATATAACAGATGAAATGCTATAAGCGCAGTAGATGGTAGGAAAATGTGTGTGTGTGTGTGTGTGTGTGTGTGTGTGTGTATCATCATCATCAGGTCGTTGCCGATTCCTTAAGATTAAGAATACGGCCTTCAGTGTTAATCTGGCGTCACCAAAGCAAGTAATAGCATCGGGTCATACGGCAAACAACTAACTTCTTGAATCATTTACCTGGCAGTGTCGCAGCTCCACGACCATTATTCTGAAAGACTTCTGTGCCGCACCTCCACTACATTCAAAGGACCTAGTTTAAGTTACATGGGTTGTTAAGTTTTTTTTTTTTTTTTTTTAACGGCTCTAATGACAGATTATCATGATTTCTATTTTCCAAAGGTCTAGTTGAAGCTACATTGTTTTTGAAGGGTCTTTTTACGGTTCTAGTGACAGATTAACAAGACTTCTACATTTAAAAGGCTCTAATTGAAGATAAGTGTTTTTTCTACGGTTCGAGTGACAGATTAATTCCACTTTCACACATTTCGACTTTTAACTGTCCATGACCCGGCACCGTGTATGCTACACACGTGTGCCAAGTCTTTCTTAGAAAGCCTTGCTCACGCGGGGAAACCACCTTTCTCAGTGCACGTACCATAAAGGTAGGCGCACACTTGTTCGCATTGTACGGACGGCACGCATCGTACGCATCGGATTTTAGTATTCTTTACATTATTTCAAATGGGTCTGCGCGCATTTGACCGCGTCGTACGCATCGGACATCGGCAATGCCGACGAGGATCCCCGAAAGAGCATTCAATCCGATGCGTACGAACGATGCGGATGGCCTCTACGGCATTTGCCGGCAAATGTGCGACCCCATCGTCAGTTGCAGCCAGAGCGCCGTCGCGGTCGGATGCAAACCTTCTTCGGTATTTATTTTATTTTTTCTGTTTGCATAGCTATGCTTTGCTTATACATAATATATAATGTTATATTAACTCACTGACTGTTTTTAGATTTTTCTCCAAATTCCAGCCTTTTCCTGTTTATGTTGTGAATCCATGTTTTCCTTTTTTTAACTTCCTGTTCTTCTTCTTCTGCCAGCAAACAGCTAACCACTACAATTTCTTCCTCTTCACTATCACTGTTCAACATTTTCACAACTTTATACACTAGAAAAATATGGAGTATGTCCTTCCAGAGAGAGCTCAGCTTCACAACTGCGGGTGGTGAATGGTCCAATGCCGACAATATGCGCAGAAAATCCGATCCGTCCGATGCGTGCCGTCCGTACGATGCGGACCAATGTGCGCTGACCCCAAAAACAATCCGATGAGTACGATGCGTGCCGTCCGTACGATGCGAACAAGTGTGCGCCTACCTTAAGGGGCCCATACACGTTCAAAAAAAGCGTCAAAATTTTGCATCAAAATTTTGATATCAAAATTTTGATGCAAAATTTGAGTGTGTGTAGGACGTTTTGATGTCAAAAAAAGATTTGAAGCAAAATTTTGATTGATCAAATCTGTTTGATATTTTTTGACGAGTCGTCAAATTTTTGATGCGTGTATGGGCTCCTGTCAAAATTTTGATCAAACTGTTTAGTTCGCAGGTGACTGACGAGGAGACAGGATCGTCATGTCTGCGAAGGAGGAGGCCGAAAAGAAATTTTTGATTTCTTTTCGATTTGATATAAATATTCTTCTTTGATTTGATATATATATATATATATATATATATATATATATATATATATATATATATATATATATATATATATATATATATATATATATATATATATATATATATATATTATATAAATTCTATTATATATATATATATATATATATATATATATATATATATATATATATATATATATATATATATATATATATATATATATATATATATATATATATATATATATATATATATATATATATTTTTTTTTTTTTTTTTTTTTTTTTTTTTTTTTTTTTTTTTCCACTGTATTAAATAACACCCGAGTCATGTCACTATTTTTACAGTACAGTTTACGTAAAGGTATTTTATTTGTGTGAAAATTTATAAAGTATTACCATCCGCAGTGACCAGCAAGTTTATCCAAGTGTATCTATAGTTGTTTGTGCCTGGCCAACCAACTGCATACTGTCAGTGATTGGGATGGATTATAGTTACTCCATGAAATCTGCTTATGAGTGAATCAAGTGCCAAATAGAATAAAAAAAATAAAATAAGAAAAGAGATAGTTTGGCTTAACTTCACATTAATTAGCTCACTTACTTTATCCTTTCGCTCCTAACTGAGTACATTAAGTGGAACTAAGGACACAAATGAGAAATTACTTTTCAGTCTTAAGCTTTAAATCAGGTTAATAACTGATAACAAAATGTGAGATAAGAAAACCCGTTTAGGACAATGTCCATGTGTATTACTATATGGACACTCCAGAAGAGTGGGATGGCAAGTAGGGAACAAATAGGAGATATGATGTGGCATAAACTATAATGTATGGGAATGGATGCGCCTCCTGTTCACACTAGTTATAAACGTCCCACTTTGAGGTCCTGAGAAGGAAGCAAGACACTTATGATGATAATAATGATGAACACAGCTTCTCATTCTGCACAGCATCCAGTAAAAAGCACTATAATTTCTAGGCACGGTTATTGAATTATAAGTTTAGCTGTCAAACTCAAAATTTATTAGCAAAGGAAAGAACAATGTGGAAACTCATGAATGAAGACTTTTAAGCATGAAGAGAATCTTGTTAAGTTATAAAAAATATCTGTCAGGCATTAATACTTATATAATAATGTAAAATATTATATATATGTATATATTACTTGAAATAACATTATAATGCACAATAAAACAAAATAAAGTTATGAATACTGGGGTTCCCTGAATACATTACTGATACAAAACAGGACTGCATGTAAACCATCAATTTACTTTCCTTATCATTCCTAGAAGTGCTGTTTTATATAATGAGAGAGAGAGAGAGAGAGAGAGAGAGAGAGAGAGAGAGAGAGAGAGAGAGAGAGAGAGAGAGAGAGAGAGAGAGAGAGAGAGATTGATATAAACTAGTGATGAACACTGACACATGGCTGTGCTCATCTGACTGGCAAATTACAACATATTTGCAGGCAATTATTATTTTTTTTCAGCAAAACAAGGAATTGATCAACTGTCTAGCAAAATGCAGTTTAGGCTCTTTATCCAACACCTGACACTGATGAGAACAAAAACTAGAAACTTTTGTGCCTCATTTTGGGAGCATTTCTTGTGAGGGAAAATGACCTGCCATATCAACATACTACTGAAATACACAAAATAATATCAATGCATTGAGTTCAGTGCTATTTTTATTTGTTTTAAAACACTTCAGAGGATGATACTTATACTTTAAGTAATAATCAAACACTGCTATCACAATGAATAAGAAAGGTCCACCTAAAGAGCTTTGTCTCAAGACACACTTGCAGGAATCAAATATGCAGATGAAGTTCCCTTTATTATGGTGCCTCTTTCCAGATAGACATGGATTGTTTGTTACTTTTCATAACTGTGATTCTTGATCATCTTGGTGTAATTGACAGGAATAGTAGTCTGAGACAGGTCAGTGCATAACTCTCCTCTAGAATGAGTCTCTCATTCATCTAAAATGGCACAAGTGTAACACACGTTTCTCCAGCACTTGCCAAGACAAAACAGATAATTGTCTGGTGCCTCTGAAAGCTGGAGTTCATCTTTCCTACACTCCAGATTTATACTGCTGAATGATGCATTGCTGCCAGATAAATCAAATATAGAAATACCAGAGTAGATCAGTGAAAAAGTATTATTATGAAAATATGTTTCACTGTATGAAAGCTTTAATGATTACTAATCCATAAACATGTACTCACTCACTTCACTCTACTCCTTGCACAACTGTCATGTAAAAATTTAAATGACCACTTTAAGTTTGCTTCTTTAGGCTGCTCCTCCAACATTAATCTTGAAGACTCACTGAAGGGAATAAAAACAAGTATATGTATGGAACAAATTCCACTTCAGCTTTTCCAAGAAAGATGTGGTGTCAGTGTGCCCATATCTTTCTAATTTCTAAAACGCCTGAACTTCTGAAAAAAAGGGATTTGGAGATTTCACCAATTTCAGAAGTAAATTTTCAGTATTAAATGCTCATGTTCTGATCTAGATCTTTAATCCTATTCATGAAAAGAATCCAAAGAATATAGATTGAGGGACGGAGTATTTTTTGTTAAACAAAACACTACCATGAATAGCAACTATGTGAGAAAAGTTTATCATCACAATGCTCTGCCAATTTTAACATCCGCTTTTTATTGGCAACCTGGAGCCTTAAGAAACCCAGGAACAAAAACTTCTGAATGCTCAAAGTGGAATGAAGAAAATATTGCTTGATGTAACATGGAGAAATAAGAAGGCATTACTGACAGAGAAGTAGACTAAGGCTGAAAACATTTTGACATTAAAAAGAAAAAAGTGGATGTGAACAGAACACAACATAACATGGATGGATATTAGATAATTAGAGTAACAGACAGTAAACATACTGGTAAGATAAAGATGTAGACAATGAAATGAACTAAGAAGCTTCATTGGAGTGACCCAGAAAAGACTGGCATCCAGCAGAGGTGAGTAGAGGAGGTAAGGGGAGACTTTTGTAGGCTGATGATATCTACATTGAGTACCAACTTGAAATTTCATCTCTCATGAAATCAGGGACTGGGTGTAAAAAAGGCACTAATGGAGACTTTTCTTACAATAAACCTAGATTCAAACACTTCTAAGAGAAGTGTCAAAACCAATGGTAAAGAGGCTATACTCCTCAGGATTTTAGTACATATACTTTCAGACTGGCAATTAAGTGCACTCTTTAACATAGTTTTTTTTTTACCCTTATATGTAAAAACAAATAAATAAAAAAATAAAAACTATAATATCAATAGATAAATAATTAAATAATATAACAATAATAATGATAATAATAACAATAATAAAAAGTACTACTTAAAAAGATATATGGACTGATAGAAAGACTGGCAACAGACATATAAACAAAAAGACATTTGAACTGCAGGTGCAGACTCAGGTACAGATTTATATTTATCATTGCATACCGTATGCAGTTTCTCAATATATTCAGGTGACCCCAGCATTAAGGAGTATAAGACAACACTTTCTGAAATCATACATTCCTCATAACCAAATTTACACATATAAAATACAAACTATATATAATTTGGAAGGGAATTCTATGAGGAGAGAGAGAAAAAAAAGTGTAAGGAGGGTGACGAAAGCAACAATCTGAGCAATAATCTACAATTTACATTCGAGTAGGAATTTATCTCAAATTAATTACAAGACAAATTATAAATATAGATCAAAATAAAAACACAAACTTTTCTCAGACTAATGCAGAAACAAGAAAATATACATTTCACTCCAGACTATATACATGACTTGATAAAATTTCAATATATATACAACTGAGAAGCTCTACTGTTGCTACGTGTCACCCAGCCCTGAAAGAGAACAAACCACTTCATTAGTTTACAAAAAACACTGCAATACTTTATTATTTAATTTTTGTGTGTATCTCCACTATTACTTATGTATTTCTCAATGTATCTGGCCATGTATTTATCTAGCTTAACTAAAACTGAAAAGATATGCATGAAAGCACTACTCACACACAACCATACAATCTTCATATCTTCACAGTTTAATGTTAATGGCATGAGGTGTAATGTGGTGCTCAACAGAAATGTACAGCAGTGCACGGAAAAGGTGAGTCAGGGACGAAGCACTCTGTTCACTGACCTCTAGATCGTGACGTGTAGCTGCCAATGATCTGCATTAGGCATCGTGAGAACTCCGAGATGACAGTTTGTTCCAACTGAGCAGCTGACACCAAGGCTCCCTCTGCCTTGTCTGCCTGTGCTAGCATACACTGGCATGTTGCCTCCACCACCTCCTGGTTCATTCGATAGTAACCAGATCTGCAAAAAAAATAAATAAATAGATAAAAAAAATAAAACAAATAAATAAATAAGTAAATAAGTAAATTAATAAATTAAATAAATTAAATAAATAACACAAATTATCATTTTCATCATTTTTTTCTCTGTTACTTTCACACATCCTCTAGAATCTTTCTTTTCTGCTTGAATTTTCTTCCCCAAATGACATTGTGTTCATAGAAACTTGTGACAAATTCTTCTTGAGGACTGTTTATCTCACTGTTTGTTATGTGCTATAAGTCATCTTATAGTTATCTTACCACAAACTGGAATTTTTAAGAGATGTATGGTATTTATGAAAAGATTAAATCAATAGCTCTATTACCAAAGCAACTTCATGGCTTCTTTGATATCCTGCAAAAACTACTATGGCTCCTCAGATGCTCTTTTCCTGCTACAAGTGGGCCAACATTTCTTAGGTTTAAAATTTGTCTTGAAGTACTCAAGTAATGCTTACTTTGAAGTGGTAGGAAGAATCATTTTATTGGGCGAGTGATGTGAGAATGAAGGTAATTTTGATTTAACGGCCTTCTGCTGATTGACCCGTGCTTCAGCACATTCGGCCAGCTGCATCAGTCCCTTCCTCTCCGGTGCTGGTGTCATGTCCACATTCTTGCAGCCCACACACTTGCACATGTTGGAGCATGAGATCTTGGCCTGCAAATAATCACATATTAGTTAAATGATAAAATGGTGCAAGTAATTACTATATATTTTGTTTGTGGCAGGTAAAAGATGCCTTTTGTATCTACAAAATATTGACAGCAACAAAACAAATACCACCTATGCATTTACTAAAAATAATCCATAAAAATACACTTACCTCATAACATTCACAGTAGTTCTTCAGGCACCTAGACTGCTTACAGTTGCAGCCTTTGTTGTGTCTCCTTTCATTATCGCTTCCACCTTTGCCAATCTTTGGCCGGAAAGCTTGGGGATTTCTATCCAAACATGCCTTGATTGCTTTCTGTCTATCCTCCTCATGATTTAAATTGTTGAAACAGTTTGCACAATTACAGTTGTTGCAAAATTCTCCATTTGCAAAGCAATCACAGTATCTAAGGAAGAAAGAAAAGGTCACTTAAGTACATGCAAAATAGCCTCCATTTTGCCACATGCTGACGAACCACCAATGTGGGAAAACAGTTTACTCATACATTCTCAAATTGGGTACCGGTGTATTGATAGGAAAGGACTCAATGAGCTTTTTTGTAGTTCTGATGTCAAGAAGGAAGGCATGAAGAGGATATGGTGGAGGGGAGCTTTTTTAAAGTAAGCAAGAATACTCACAATTTAAGACACTGGCTCTTTTTACAGTTGCAAGGTTTTCTTGGTCTGATCCCATTTGCATCAATGATTGTGCGAGAAGGCTGTGGCTTTGTGGTGTGTGGGATGATGGTTCCTGGAGGAATCTGGTTTGATGCTTGAATTGTGCTGTTGCTTGTAGTGTTTGACTGAAGCTGTAACATAGCAGAATTTAATTTAAACTTTATCCTATGTTAGGTAACAATTTTGAAATATTTTGTTGTTGTTTTCTTCCTGATGAAGAGTGCACCAGAAATTACAGACACACAATAAAACATCTCCCAAATACCAGGTCCACCAAAAGCAGGATGTACCAGTATGTCACCTGCCACCTAAGTGTTAATATGATAGCTTGGTGTAAGTGACAACTGCAGTGTGAGCACCAAGGTACCTGTGACATGTAGTGAGCTGGGATCATAACCACTGAACCTGGCTGGGTGTTGGAAAGGACTCCTGGGGGCAGGGCAGAGGCTGGGAGGGTCTGGTTGGTCTGAGGCATCCCACCCGACACATTGGACGAGCCTGAGCCGGACACTGGGATGATCACCCGCTGCTTCTTCCCCTGCATAGGAGTGGTGAGGGGATTAAGACTGAACTTACTTGAAGCAATTTAATTCAACATGAGAAAAAATTACATGTACACCAACTCATCATTTATTTGGTTCTACTATTTCAAAGGGGGAATTAGTTTCAACTAGAGGTGCATGCCAAGTATACAGTACTGTAACCATCCTACCCATGGCTAGTTACCTGCCATGTTTACTGCTACATACCATACCAACACTGCCATCACAGCATGGTAATCATAACAGTAAGAGCAAAGTCAAACTTACAGTCTGATTGGGAGCAATGGGCATAGCCTTAATTTTGATGGGCTGAGAGGCAGCAGGAGCAATGGGCTTGTTGGTGGGAGGTGTTGGGCGTATGAGTGTGGCACTGCCTCCTCCTCCTCCTCCTCCTCCTCCTCCACCAACTCCAGGACTCACTAGTGGAATATAGTTCATCTGAAGCACATACAAAGCAATCAGAAAGCAGTACATCATTATCTATTATTATTATTATCATTATTATTATTATTATTATTATTATTGTTATTATTATTATTATTATCATTATTATTATTATTGCTGCTACTATGTTTGATCAACTTGAATAGTTGATGTCCTACTCTATATTTGATCAACTTGAATAGTTGATGGATATGAAAAGAAGAGGAAGCAAGGAGAAGAGATTACAGAGTTACAAGAGAGTATTCAAGCTTAAAACAGACAATTCTGTTTAGAAGCCACATATACTATCACATAACTAGAAATGAGGGAAAGGAGGGCAAACTACCATCCTGTGCAAGGGGGTCACACAATTGATCCCTAGCTACATCATGATCACACACCTTCAAACATATCAAGGGGCATCATAATCTAAACATTCAAACTTGAACTGAAGCTGTTATTCTTGAAGGTATTTATATGACACCAAACATCAGTACATTAACTATGCTGTTGTAATGGCTGAGAATGGCCACAGAAGGCAAGCCTCCACCTCTCCTTATCCACACATATTGCTTGTTCAAGCAGTTAGCTTGTACTAACATCTTTTTCACACATGCACACCATTACTTTATTCTTCCATCTTTCAAGTGACCTTACCCTCCTATTACCACCTTCAACTTCACTCATATGCACTTTCTTTACAAACTCTTTGCTCTTCATCTCAATATAACCATACCATGTCTGTGTGTTCCTCTTCACCCATTTCACCACTCCACAACTTATACAGCATCCACACTTGCTCATGCCACATTTCATACACATTCTCATTGACCTCAGCCACCCATCTTGTCACTGCACATGCCCCATTCAGACAGCTTGTTACCACATTACACACTCTTGATTCTTGTGCCATTCCTACATTAACTAATTATTCAACCAACAAAAATCAAATTAAAAAGTTAATAAAAATAAAAAAAAATAAAAACCTTATTGGAGAGAACTTGCACATTCTGCTGCTGTGCTGTCAGTTGCTGCACTTGATTGGCTGGAATCTTGATGACCTGCTGTCCCCCAGAAGTGACAATCTGGCCACTCCGGACGGTGCTCACTGTCCCCTAAGGAAGACACCAGACACTTGCTTCCCCTTCAACAGCACATCACTCTCCCAACTCTCCCTTTCCCACTATCAACTCAAAACTTACATTTCTCTCTCTTACAAATAATTTAATTTACATCCCTGTCCCAGTTTGACATGCACATCTCTTTCACAGCTTCAACTTTCCCTCATGGTGCTGCAAACATTGCCATAATGAAACAAGCACAGCCACACAACACTACTCACCTGTCCAGGTTGAGGAATATTGCTCTTTATGACAATCTTCTGAGGACTTGAAAGAATGTTCCTCACAGCTCCACCACTGCTCACTTGAGTTAAAATCTGCAAAGACAGTGTCCAGATACAACTCTAAGCACCTCAGTTAAACTGTTAGCATGAGAATACACAGGATATCAGATAGTCCTTCTGTGTCAACAAAGTATTAAGTGAGGGCAACATTTTGTGAAATACAGAAATTGCTGGATGACAACATTTATGATGAATTCCTGGCTGAAAAAAGTACACACAGCATACATTCTAATAATGAAGAGCGAGTGGAAGTCACTCACACATTCATTTTTACATATATGTAGATACAGATTATAATCTCTTAGATGACCTAAGGGAGTCATAATTTTAGTGTATCTGTTGTAACCCAAGAATCACCAAGAAGAAACCAAACACATGAGCTATCACCACCCTGACAGATGAGAGACGAGATGTGACCATCGAGATCAACATGCGGCAAGTCATCACAAGACTAACAGACCCAGAGAACAGCAGTAGATTACAAGAAGAGGTACCAAGGTGGCTGTCACAAAATTAGTACACAAGGGAAACAGAGGTCACCGGCAGCAAATGACATGGACAAGATGGACAGCTGGCACAACATATGAAACGCTGCCTCCTTGTTCCTTATTAGATGTGATTTACCAAAGTTACTAAAAATTTTTAAAAATGGAAAAATAAACCATGATTGAAGTCTGAGAAGATAAGTCTAGTTACTTGAAAAATTAGGGAAAAAAACAAGATCGTGCAATATGGAAGCATGACATACCTAAATATTAATCTCAACTCCTCAAATATGAAGAAGCAATATAAATAATGATGAATGTTGGATGCATCCACTGACGACTCTCTACTTGATGCTTACATAACTTGTTTCTAGGATGGTTAGAAAATTCAACAAATGATTACACTATTAACTGCACTTTAGGATGGCTGGCACTTAGCCACCAGTCACAGGCAGCCATTCATACCATTCATAGCCAAGCAACACACAATCCTGCACCATAACAATGTTTAGAGGGATAAATGGTAATGTTGCTGAACTGATAATTAACAATGACAACTTATGTAGGGAATTACAGATAGAAGTTTGCTTAAATCTTGTATTCCTATGTATAAGAGTTTGCACAATAGCTTCTGCCCATCCTGCATGTAAAGCCTTGTTTGTAATATGTTGGCTAATAATGCACAATATTCCATCCCTTCATGAAAATGCACATAGCTTTTCTCTGTGACATCTCACCTAAAGATTCATAATTCTTATCATATATATTTTTAAAATGGAACCTCCAATAAGAAAAATATATTCACAGTACAGAAAATAGCATAAATATAGAAATAAGACTTAAAGAAGCACAAACAAGACAAAGGCCGGAGCTTGCTGATGAAACACACAATAACGGCAGCCCCTTATAGACAAGCAGGGAGGAAAGCAACCACTGCCGGACAACCCACCTCCTGTGTGGAAGGAGGGGCTGGGGCAATTTTGGTGGGTGACTTGGAGGACACAGGGACCAACTTATTGGGACTCTTCAAAGGGGACACTCCACCCATACTCACCCGCTGCACAACAATCTGCTGAACGGAGGCTACATTAACAACCGGTATCTTCCTCCTTGCACGGAGCTTCTTTCTTCGAATCTAATCTGCAGAGATGCCTGTTTCTGGCAATTCCCTTACAGGATGTGGATGGCCATGGCAAAAGTCTCCATCTGCACCTGTCCATGCACCTCATCCCTGCACTCTACTGTCCTACCACTCTCTTGTCCTTGCTCTCATATATTCTAACAATCTATCCTCACACTTTATTGGGGAATGTCTCCTTAATTGTATTCATCTTTACACTTTCTTTCCCTGTCTACTTTCAGACCTCTAAAGATTACCAACATAGCTTCTTGTAGTTGCAGAATGATATCCAGAATTCTGTTCAATTTTTCTGATGGCATTTGAGAGGGAAGCTGGAGCTACACCACAACTCCATTTACCTTTCTGGGATTTCTGATGCCTCACTTTTTCTGGAGATATCCCTTAATCACCTTATTATTATTATTCCTACCATAATTACATCTAGCTCTGATCTTCATCTTAGCTAAGTCTACTTCATCAAATAGAGGAAAATGAGTGCAGGGTGATGGTGTCATTCTGTTGGAGAGAGAGAGAGAGAGAGAGAGAGAGAGAGAGAGAGAGAGAGAGAGAGAGAGAGAGAGAGAGAGAGAGAGAGAGAGAGAGAGAGAGAGAGAGAGAGAGAGAGAGAGAGAGAGAGAGAGAGAGAGAGAGAGAGAGATGCTGCATCAAGACAAAACTCAGGTTCACCAGTGTTCCTTCCTGACCTTGTTTGGAGATTGGCCCTGTGGCTTGGAGGATGGCAAGAGGCCCACATGCTGTGCCTGCTGCAAGGTCAGCTTGGCAGGGGAGGCTGCAGTATTACCACTCTGGCTGGTGATGAGGCGCACCTGCTGGCTCCCAATGTTGCTCATGCCCCCGCCAGCCTGACTGCTGGTGATCACCTTGGTCACCGTCTGCACAGGCAAGGCAGGCATGTCAGCATGTCAGTTGGAAACGTTTCTTTCACAGCTACATCATCACAAGTCCTATATGCTCTCAAACCAAAGAGGGTTTATGGTCAATCAGTTATGATTCACATTCTTCATAAAAGGGTACAGGAAATCATCATTAACATTTTAAAGATTAGTACATAAAAGTCCTGACTAATAAGCTGTACTTCCAGAGTATGTGCAAGAATCAACAAACCACAAGTCCCTGCATTAACTATATATCTATATAGCTTATCTCTATCACTATGTATCCTGTTATGAAGCTTTTTCCATCTAGAGCTAAAGGGAACACTTCAAAGACTACAGACCACTCTCCTAAAACACGGCTTCCACTCACACCACTGCTGTTGTGTGACTGGGTCTGCGATGACTGCTTGAACTGCACCGTCCGCACTGGGTGGGCCTGCGAGGTGACCACCATCTGCTGCCTCACTCCCCCACTGAGCTGAGATGTGTTCACCACCACCAGCTTGCTGTTGTTGCTGCTGCTAGGGCCCGACACTGTGCTCACCACCTGGCCGCCCGATGTGATGATTCGGTTGGCCATGGAACCAATAGAGATGTTATTCTGCTGAAATATATAAGTAAAAATTGGTCACCTTGCTTTTACTCCCGAGTTCCGTCTCATTGAGAAATATTACTAATTTCGATAAAACATTCAGAAATTTCTCCATTATTTGTTGGGTGCTGTAATTCCCACACTACTACTACATAAAATGTACAGTCAATACCTGACAGGTCCAGCCTGGATCTACTGATATACACATCATTATATTGGTATTGAGATGGCAAAGAAAAGCTGCCACACCTAATATAAATGATGGAATAAAAGTACAGAGAAGGCATCCTTAGTCCCTACATTCATGTGTTTCTGTCACCTTTTGCAACATCTAGCCATAATGTAAAAAACAGGGAGACTACTGCAAGTAAGGGTACAATGAAAAGATAGTAGGAATAAATAAGACACTACAGTAGCACTACAGAAGCAGCTGTAGCCTCACCTGGTTCTGCTGCAGAACTACAAACTGGCCCAAGCTGCTCTTTATGAGCTGTGGCGTCTCTGAAACTATCTGGGAGGAAGAGGAGTCACCCGAAGACACAGAAGCCAGCAGAGCCGAGGTGGTGGCAGCCTCACCGCCTGTGGACATCTCCTCTCCTGCCATGCCAATCAGCTCACCACCCTGCTGCAGCATGTCCATTTCACCTGTGCGGGAGAACCAAAAGTATGTAACACACAGCAGACAATAGTGAGTGATACATTCCCTGATATTGCCTCCTGTGGATAGAGATCAAGGCCAACACACAATTATGTACAAGTGCTTGAAAGGACTATAAATTTAATTTTTCTGTCCTTGTATGGCCATGACAAATCTGCAGCTGATACTCACCAATGACCTGGTCATGGTCAGTGAGGGTGTCCACTTCCATTGGCTGGTGGTGAGCATGGGAGTCCAGCTGCTGAGACTCTTCCAGCACTTCGCTCTCTCCACCCTCCACCTCCACAATGTTGCCCACTGTCACCCCATTAGAGATGAGCACTCCAGGAGTGTCCACCACCTGGGATAAACAAGTAGAGTAATAGTTAGGGATCACTAACAACACTAAGGGATCACTGTCTAAGAATAGTGTATAATGCATAGCAATTATAATACTTCTTGGCGTGCAGGATTTCAGCATGGTAAATACAATAACCTTGATCACTTGCCAGTTTTTAGAAATGTTAGAAATGTCAACTTCTGAGAAGTCTAGTAAAAAATAATTGAGAATGATCTAGTACAGGATTTCAATACCCAACTTTGGTTGTATTCAATCTATCTCTCCAGTCCTTAGGCTTTTGTTGTATCTAATTCCTTATGATCTCAATCATGTCTTCTATTGGCAACTTATCTTTCACAAAATATTCAACACACTTTGCCACCACAATCATTGAAAAGAACCTGTTTTCCTCTCACCTACATCACTGCCCCAGCATCCTCTGACTACTGCTAGTAATACACCAAAAATAAGTGAAATCTGAAAGCTTGCCTCTGTAAGCAGTAATACTCACATGACCCTCAGTTGCCTCCTGCAGAGCCTCCAAGTCTGCCGGCTGGATGTTGCCCACCAGACTCTCTAGGTCTTGGGACGTCAGCTGGCTCGTCAGCTCCCCAAGTGCCGAGGCATCAATGAACACTGTGTTGCCCCCCCTCACTGCCATCTTTGTCTGTGGATGAGCAGGATCATAATCTTTGGCGATGTCACACACAAACACACCAACTACCAAACAAAGGGATAAATTGGATAAATATAGATACAAATGTAGCTCAGGCTCTGTACAGATAGGTACTAACACTTGTTCACCTTCCCAACTCATCATGTGACTAACACTTCTAAACTCCAATCAAGTCAAAGGGTGCATTATTGCCAATATGGCTGAATAAATTACAAGATCTCATACATCTTTAAGATGCATGTTATTGTTCGGGAGGTGCTGTGGTGAATAGGACAGACAGTGAGAGCAATGAAAGTGCACTTGGAATGTGTGGCATGTCAGTAAAATGTGATGGAACCATTCTCAGATTGGGAGAAAGTGGGAGAAAGTCTGGATATCTACAAAAGTGGATTTTTTTTGTGTGTGTAGGATGTGCATTGGCCAAAGGCAACAAAGTTAGAAGAAAAAGGCCCACTGAGGTGCCAGTCCCTAAACAGTCAGAAATGATCATGAAAACTGGAGGATAAGTGTCTCAAAACCTCCCTCAAGTCATAAGGAGGAAAGACAGAAGTAGAAAGGGAGTTCCAGAATTTACCAGAAAAAGAAATGAATGATTGAGAATATTGGTTAACACTTGCAATTGAGAGGTGGATAGAATAGGGATGAGAGAAAGTAGAAAGTTTTATGAAGTGAGGCTGCAGGAGGAGGGGAGGCATGCAGTTAGCAAGATCAGAAGAGCAGTTAGCATGAAAATCATTGAGATAGGAAGGTTGGAGTGGCCTTCAGGCGTCCTGGGTGAAGCCACCCAACTGTCAGGCAGCCATATTGTCGTAGGATAGGCAGCAACTGCAGGGCAGAGATGAAACACGTCATGGAAGTATTTCGCTATGTTGGAATGTATGTATGACCCCTCTTTTATGTTGGGGTTGGGATGAGGTCCCATAGTTACTAAGGAGAGTCAGGTCCGTATGGGTTGGGCTATGATGAGTCAGGTTAGCTCGAGTTAAGCCTGTGTCAGGGTGCTTATTAAGGAGTGTCAGGTCTTGATCCAAGTCGACCTACACATACTCTCTCAGTCAATAATTCAGTAGAGCTCTCGTATAGAGAGAGTAAAGACAGGAGTGTTGCTCCGTGCGTGGTGTGAAATGCCGACTACCTGTGTTGCATTTGGGTGCAATGAACAAGCGAACAAAAAATCTGATCCATCCATTACATTTCACCAGTAAGTTATTTATATATTCATTTATATATATATGATGTTCTAGGAAGTGTGCATGATTTTCATAATGAAGACTGACGCACAGGAAATAGGCGCTTTGATTATTTGATCGCAGTGTTAGGAACATGTTTACAGGCTACCAAAGGACCCGAGCAGAAGAAAGGAATGGCTTGCAGCTATACGAAGAGACAACTACACCCCAGGCAAACAGGCACGGCTCTGCTCCAAGCACTTTAGACCTGATGATTTCGACAGGACGTCCTTGTGTTACGTGAGGCTGCGAGATAGTGTTGTTCCCAGCATATTTGAGGCTTTCCCTTCACACTTACAGAAAAAAACAAGCAAAAGGAAACCTCCCAAATCTCGCCCTCTCTGTGATCCTGCCCCACAAGAAGTGCAAGATAGTGGAAATTCTACTTTAGCTGTGCCGGAAAATCCTGTGCAAACAAACTCAGGTGAGTCACCAACCAAAGCCCAGCTAAAGAGGAAGCTGGGAGAAACAGAAACACAACTCGTGAAGTCTAGAAAAAAATTAAACTGTTGCATCAGAAAACAAGACGACTCAAGAAAAAAAATGCCGAATTGTGTTCTGTGATCAGTGCATTGAAACAAAAAAACCTAGTAAGTGAAAATAGTTTGACAGTTTTAGAGTCATGTGCTGGCGGAATGAGTGACCTTGTGAAAAGACAGGTTGCTAAGAATAGCGGTGAACCCTTGCTTGCTCAGTATTCTCCTACCTTGAAAAGTTTTGCTCTCACTTTGCATTTCTACTCTCCAAATGCTTATAGATTCGTAAGGAAAACTTTTGACACCTGCCTCCCTCACCCACGAACACTACGAAAATGGTACAACACTGTAGAGGTGAAACCAGGATTCACAAATGTAGCGTTCAGTGCACTCAAGCAACAAATTCAGTCATCCCCAGACAACCACAGTGTCTTTTCACTAATAATGGATGAAATGGCTATACGTCAAGAAGTTGAGTGGGATGGAAATAAATATCATGGATTTATAGACATGGGAACTGAGCTTGACGATGACTGCTTACCTGTGGCCAAGGAAGCACTTACTCTTATGGTAGTGTCACATAAGTCTGCTTTTAAGGTGCTAGTTGGATATTTTTTGATAAATGGACTTGGCGGCATTGAAAGAAGTAATTTAGTTTTGCAGGCATTAAGTGAACTTCATTCAGTTGGGGTAAATATTGTGTCCCTTACTTGTGATGGTTCTGCTCCTAATTTAAGCATGTTAACCCATCTTGGCTGCAGTTTACAACCTCATAATATTAAGTCGCACTTCAGTCATCCTTCGACAGGCAAGCCAGTCTGTGCTTTGCTTGATCCATGTCACATGTTCAAGTTAGTTAGGAATTCCCTTGGCAACCTAGGCACATTTTTGGATGGGAAAGGTAACACTATTGAGTGGGAATTTATTAAAAGACTTCATAAGTTGCAGGAAAAGGAAGGTCTACATCTCGGGAATAAGTTGAGAGCTGCACACATTGACTTTTTAAAGAAGCCAATGAATGTAAAGTTGGCTGTACAACTGCTTAGTGAGTCTGTCGCTGACTCTCTTCAGTTTTGCTTAGATCAGAAAATACCAGGATTCCAAGGTTGCCAAGGAACAATAAATTTCATACGTGCTTTTAATGCACTGTTTGACATCATGAATTCTAGGAATTTATGTAGCTACGGCTGGAAACGCCCTTTGCAAGCAGATAATAATTCTGAGGTAATGCAATTCCTTACAGAAATCCAAGAGTATCTGTTGGCCCTAACACTGCCTCGTGATAATTTGCCAGTTGTTAGGTCCAGAAGAAAAACAGGCTTTATTGGATTCCTTGTATGTTGCAAAAGTATTGAAAAGATTAATGAAATGTTGCTTACTTCTCCAAAACCAGTCTTAGAATATCTTTTAACTTATAAGATGAGTCAGGACCATATTGAATTGTTTTTCAGCATGATAAGAAGTAAGGGAGGGTTCAATAACAATCCATCTGCTCGGCAGTTCTTAGCTGCCTACAAGAGGGTGTTGACACACTCTGAAATACAAGAAGTAAGTCGTGGGAATTGTATGCCTTTAGAGTCTGTCCCGATCCTCACCGCCTCGAGTCACTATTTAGAGGCTCCTAATGCAAGTGTACCTTCTAGCAGTGTCATCAACCATTCCCTTCATAAAAGCAGAGTTCTAGAGGCTGTTGTAACTGATGAAAACAAGGAATCTGAGGTGGGCAGCAAAAGCTTAGCTTCTGCCTGTGTTCTTTCTCCTTACTCTGACAAAATCGTTAGCTATATAGCCGGGTTTGTCAGTTTAAAGCTTAAGAGATTTTTAAATTGTGAGTCGTGTTGTAATGCTCTATTTAGCCATCATCTGGATGCGACTCACGGATTAATCTCAGTTAAAAATAAAGGCCACCTCTCTTCCATCCAAAGATGTTGTTGCCATTTGCCTTGTGTGTGAAAGGAAATTCAGAGAGAAAGTGTTACTGTGTAGTGACCAACCATATGCAAAGCTGTCAACACATGCTTGGCACAACATTGTAACACTTGTACTGTCTGAGTTCCAGGAGAGGATTGTCTTCTCCAGCCTGGCACAACACATGTTAGACAGTGAGCCTGTCACTAATCATGTCGTGTTACTAATCAAGGCTGTAGCCGAGACCTATCTGCAGGTCAGGTACAGATATGCAGCCAGACAGTTTACTGCAAGACTGATTTCCCGTAAAGGGGTCAAAAGTAGAACCACGATGAACAAATTAGTATTATTTAGTGGAATGTGATTATGTATATAATCTATAATATCTAGTTATAAGGACATGTTGGCATACAATATATGGGTAGCAGTAACACAGTAGTTTCATTTGACACGGCAGCATATTATAAATGAGTGTAAACAGTGTAAAAAGGGGTACAAGAAAAATGCTTGGTAAGTGACAGCTCCCACATCAATATGGCGGACGGGGGAGAGCGGTGGCTTCCTCCTGCCAGTACTGCCCGCGCGGCTCAGGGCCACTCCAACCTTCCTATCTCAATGATGAAAATAGTGGTACAAGATGGCAAGAGACACAATATTGTGGCAAAAAGAGAGAGAGATTGCAAAGTCTGTTACAGTGTTATGAGTGGAACTCCCCATACATGTAAGGCATACTCCTTACATGGATGGATAAGGTCCCTGTACAGAATCAGCAATTGGAGGAGATAAGAAAAAAAAACTGGCTTAACTTTATAGAAGCTGTTTTAGCTAGAAATAAGACAAAGTTTCCAGTTTATATTATAAGTAAAGGATAGACTGAAGATGTTTAGTGTAGAAGAAGGGGACAGTTGAGAGTCAATGAAGAAGAGAAGATAGCTATCTAGAAGGTAGCATCATGTCGATGTTGAGGAGGAGGAGGAGGAGGAGGAGGAGGAGGACAAAGATGAGGAAGAGGAAGAGGAAGAGGAGGAGGAGGAGGAGGAGGATGAAAAGCATGGATACAAGAGCAAGTTATGTCATTGCCTACAAAGATGCAACATCCAGCTCTGGATTAAAATGAGTATGGAGAAAATAGGAGGGAACAGAGAAGGAGCTACTGTCAGTTGGCTCAGACACCTGCATTTTGGTGACGAAAAGATGAGGCTTATTAGAGGGGAGGTGGTGTTCTACAGATTGAAAATTAGATAAGGCGGCAAATGCTGCATAAATTAATGAAGAAAAAGTTGAGTAGGGTGTCAAGACACTTAAGTTCGATACCTGAAGAAGAGTCCGTCCTGGGGACATTTGTGGTCTCCTTCCCAGACAGGGACTCCAAAGCTTGTGTAAGAGCCACCATCATAAATTTTGAATTCTGAGTGAAGGGTGTCTGCATATTAGGTACATGTAGAGTTGTGTGAAGGGAGAGAGTTGTCTTTAGAGGGCAGGGTGTGACTGGCCCCTTGCACTGCGAGTCACAAATGGAAACATTCAGTGTGGTCACAGCTGGGTCATTGGAAAGTTTACAGCATCCCTGATCCACAACAACACTGGGAGTGATTATCATTTTGGCATGTGTCAGAGGAGGAAGACAATATAAAATAGAACAGTGCTGGAATACCTATCTGAAAGAGAACCTTCACTTAAACCCCTAATACTTGCATGCTAGATACTCTACACTGACAAAAAACAACTCAGGGCAACATCACTATACCTTACACAACACGTAAAACAGCCGACCATCGCTGGGAGAGGCAGGATGATGCGGGAATTTAGCGATAATACGAGCACAGGGTCAGGAACACACGCGGTGAGGAGCAGGAAGGAAAGTGAACGGAATGTGGCCTTGGTACTGCGTCATTTGTTCGGAATGTGCGCGAACCAGATGCGTGAGTCTTCTACAGGCGATTTCAATGCAACTAAGGATCATGAAGTGCTGTAGGTGGAATATAAGGGTGAAGTGGTTATCTGAGTGAGGTTTAGGTGAGTTTTTGAGTGTGTATAGGTGGGAAAGACGAGCTGTTGTGAGTTTTAATTAGTGTTTCGAAGCTTCAGTCGAGACAAAAGGTACACGTTGCCGGAGGAAGGATAATACTTAAAATATTCATACTTCCTCACCTTATCTTACTTACTCACTGACTCAGCGCATATTTAATGTTGTGTAATGTAATGCGGGGATGATAGTAAGGTCAATGTTGATGTCTTTGTTGTGGAGTAATTTATTGTGCATTATTCTTGTTCGTCTGTCCGCTCTCTGGTGACTCAACGACAGCCTATCATCTCCCTGCATTTTTCTCGTGCCCCGTTCCTCTCTCCTCTGCTCCTCACTCTCCCCATCTCTCCTACCTCCATCCACTCTCCCCCTCCCGTCACCTACCCCCTCATCTCCCGGTCCTCTTAGCTACTTCCGCTCTCTAGATAGATAGATAAAGAGGTAGACAGACATACAACTAGAAAGACAGACATAGAAGAAAGATAGATAGACAGACAGACAGACAACTAGCAAGATACAGAAAAATAGACTGGTAAATAATGAAGGGTTCTGCTGTAGAAGGTGAGACGCAGAGGGGTGAAGGAGGCACTGAAAAAAAAAAAAAAAAAAAAAAAAAAAAAGGGGAGCCGCCGTGGTACAGTGGAACCGCGCGCGCTTTGGGGGCCAAGTGGTCATCAGGCGCACGGGTTCGAATCCTGGCTACGGTCCGAGGGTAGGAAGGGCATCCACTCGGGGTAACGGTTCCCAAATGCCAAATCCAAAAGTCCTTCATCAGGAGGCACCGTCTCAGCCCTAACAGACTAGGGAAAACTAGACCAGCTATCACCCACACTCTCCTGTACCACGACAGCCAGCTAGTGTAGAGAAAATGTGGAGAAACAAAGTATAAAGAAGCGTTTTACTTTAACATTCACCTTCAGAACAACACTTTGACGAGTCCTTTGAAAACCAACATGCCAAAGAGAACCAGGTCCACTTCTTTCTCTGAGGACTCGAATACCTCACCGCCCTCGTCCTCTTCCACGACCATCTCCCCCCCGACGTGGCCCATGAGGTCAGAGGATGAGGGGTATATGGTTTTCTTCCAGAGGCGGGACGACTGGGCCGAGTGGCGACCTACGCGGGTCTGGTACGTCTCCTCCGAGGGCGTGCAGGCGCTGGTGGGGCAGTGGAGTAACGCAGTGAAGTGGCCGCCCAATGGAGTGGCCTGGTGGATCAGTCTCCTTTCCTCGTCCAGCGGCGTGATGGGCGATCGGACTCCCTCACATGAAAACTCGATTCCTTTAACTTCGGATTCAGTTCCCCAAAATTCGGATTCGATTCCTCAAAATTCGGATTCGATTCCCTCTAACTCGGACTCGTCCCCCTTAAACGCAAACTCGACTCCCTTAAATTCAGATTCGGTGTCCTTTGACTCTGACTCGATTCACTTAACCTCAGACTCGACTCCTTTAAAACTGTTCTCAATCCCCTTTAGCCTGAACCTGAGGCTGTGTAGGGAAGAGGACAGCGTCATCATAGTGCGCTCAGAAGATGATGATGAGGAGCCACCGAAGAAGAGGCCCCGCTACTCATAAAGGTGAATGAGTGGACAGGTGAACAGAATAGCACAGGTGGGTGGAACAGGTGGACAGGACAGGTGGATAGGACAGGTGAACAGAACAGAACAGAAGGATAGAACAGGTGCATAGGTCAAGAAAATGATACAAGTGGATTAAATAGGACAAGTGGATAGAATAAGTTAGGTTAATAGGACAGGTGAACAGGTGTGAGCGTCCATTAGGTCCCCTCAGGTACAGATAATTACAGGTTTTGCTTACACTTCTTTCTTCCATCTCCGTTTCTCTATCTGTATTTTAATTAAGTTTTGTAATATCATCTCGTAAGGAAAGTTTGTATTTTACTTCATGAGCATAAAAACTACTTCTTATTTCACTTAATTTCTTATTGATGAGAATTTTAATTGTTGTTTTATCATTATAGATAGGAACATTAATTTACAGGAGGAAAAGAAGGAGGAAGAGGGCTAATGAGAAGATGAGAAAAGGAAGAAAGGGCAATGAGGAAGAGAGGATATTTGGGATGTGAGAGCGAAAATGGTAGAAGAGAGAAGCGAGAAAAACTGATGAGAAGGGAAGTGATGGAAGGAGAAGATGTGATTGGGAAGAGGGAAAGGAGGGGTAAAGGGGGAGAGGGGAGTCGGGAGGGAGAAAGCCTTATGAGGGAGGTGAGGGGAAGTGGAAGGAAGGAAATGTGAGAGAGAGATTGAGGGAGAGAGAGGAAGAGAAAGAAGAGAAGGAAGTGGAGTTGCGTGGAGTCATTTCCTTCACTTCCACACACACACACACACACACACACACACACAGACAGGGAAAGTCCTCATGTTTTAATTACTTCTTCCCTCATTACTGTTATCGAGGAGGTGAGAAGGGAAGGAAGAGGGGACAGTAGAGAAAGGGGAGGAAAAGAGGGGAAGGGAGGGGAGATAGCAAAAGGGAGAGGGAAGGAAGAAGGGTGAGTGTTAAGGTTTAGTGGTGAAAGTAGTAGTAGTAGTAGTAGTAGTAGTAGTAGTAGTAGTAGTAGGAGGAGGAGGAGGAGGAGGAGGAGGAGGAGGAGGAGGAGGATCATTTCAACATCAGGTTTCATCTCATTTCACCTTGTCTATATCCTCCTCCTCCTCCTCCTCCTCCTCCTGCTCCTGCTCCTCCTCCTCCACCTCTTCCTCATCTTCCTTCTCTTCAGTGTCAGCGCGAGTCTTTTTACATTCCACCTAACCACCAATCCTCCTCCTCCTCCTCCTCCTCCTCGCAGGATCTCTGTACAAACGTCAGCAGTCTAGATAATATGCAAACTTCCCTGACTCCAATTTGTCTTAACTTTGTCCATTTGTCCGTCAGTTTCCTGCGGCTGCCTCCTCCTCCTCCTCCTCCTCCTCCTCCTCTCTCTCTCTCTCTCTCTCTCTCTCTCTCTCTCTCTCTCTCTCTCTCTCTCTCTTTCTCTGCCACTCAATTTCTTGCTTCTACCTACCGACCGCATGGGAGGGTGAAAGAGAGGGTTGGAATTCTCTCTCTCTCTCTCTCTCTCTCTCTCTCTCTCTCTCTCTCTCCTTCCACCACCTGTATCTCCCTCCCTTCCCTCCTTCCCATCAATCTTCATTCCATCTCTCCTCTCTCCTCTCTCCTCCTCCTCCATCCCTTCCTCCTCCTCCTCCTCCTCCTCCTCCTCCTCCTCCTCCTATCATTCTCCTTGTTCTTCTTTTCAGAGCAATAAGGAGTAGTTTCCCTTTTCCCTTCTTTTCCCCTTCTTCCCTTTGCTTAGTAACTTAAGGAGGGATGAGTTGAGGGAACAGGATGCCAAAAATTAAGGGGAATTTAAAGGGAATTAAGGAGTGAGGGGAAAATTGTTCGAAATATGTAAATGGAAAGGAGTGAGGGGAATGAGAGGAGAGTGAGAGGGGAGTGAGGGGAGGTAGTAGAGGTTTGGAATAGACAAACACAGAGCCGCCCACACCACAAATGTCATGGGAGAGGGGAGTGAGAGGGGAAGAGAGAGGGGAAGAGAGAGGGGAAAGGGGAAGGAGAGGGGAATGACCAGGAGATATATAACTCCATAGTGCTGTTCCCCTCTCCCCTCTCCCCTCTCCCTCCTGCTCCCGTCTTTTCCTCCTCTCTTCTTTCTTCTCCCTTTGCTCTTCCCCTCACCCAAATCTTTCCCCTCGCCTTCACCTCTTCGTGTGTAATAATAATAATAATAATAATAAACGGTTTATTCTTTAGGCAGTCAACAAACTGAAAATGTACATTGGGGGTGGGGAAATACTTGACATTAATCCTAAAGGTAAGTCAAATCTAGAAGAGACTATTGATTGATGGCTCGCACCATGGTGGGAATCGCACTGAGTCTGTACCGGTCCGTACGTGGCGCCTTTAGGGGCGTTATCTTATTGTGGTGTCTGGTGGCACGGGTAGGGCGAGGCGCGTCAGGCGGCAGCATGTTTCTGAGACGTGGATGATTCAGAAGTCCCCTTCCAAACTTCTCTAGAGCCTCACTGTACCTGGTGGATAGTCTGAACAGCTTCAGGGTGTTCAGGGCTTCTTCATAGGTGGTGTATGCAGGGCCAAGGATGACCCTGCACGCCCTTTTCTGCACACTCTCCAACTGTAGCTGTTGAGTTTGTGTGAGGGAGGAGGACCACGCTGGGGAGGCGTACATGAGTTTGGGGAGGATGAAAGTAAGATACACCCCCCTTAACTCATCTGTCGGCGTCCCCAGCGACCTGAGTCTGCGCAGCATGTACAGCCTGTAGGTAGCTGATCTTATGGTGCTGGCGACATGCTGCTTCCAGGTCAGCTGGTCGTCCACCGTGACTCCGAGGAGCTTGGCACATCGGACCACCTGGAGGGGGTGAGGGCCCACTGAGAGCTGGGAAGGGGGCACTGGTACAGAGGAAGTACAGAAATGCATCACCACAGTTTTGTTGTGGTTGATGGTCATCCTGCTCTCCTCCGTCCACGTCTGCAGCCGCTCCAGGATCGCTTGCAGTGGCGAGTAGTCTGGGTTCTTGGTGGAAACTGGGACGCCCACGGTGCAGTCGTCCACATACTTCCAGCGATGGGGGGTGTCAGTGAGGGCGTCGTTAATGAGGAGGAGGAAGCATAGAGGACCCATCTTGGTCCCCTGGGGGACCCCACAAGTCAGCTGTTGGAAAGTAGAGACAGAGCCCTGATAGCGAACGGCCTGACGCCTCCCTGTGAGGAAGTCGGCTAGCCACGCTATCAGGTTAGGAGGGAGACCCAGACTCACTGCCTTGCTGATGACAACAGTGTGATCAACAAGATCAAAAGCCTTTTTGAAGTCCACAAAAGCAACAGCTAGAAAGGTGTTTCGCTTGTCCAGGTGGCTGTGGATGAATTCAAGGAAGCTGGTCAGGTAATGGGAGGTGGAGGTGGCTTTAATATTTCCAAACTGTCTGTGTGTGTGTGTGTGTGTGTGTGTGTGTGTGTGTGTGTGTGTGTGTGTGTGTGTGTGTGTGTGTGTGCTTGAACCAAACACCTACACGTCTTAATTTTTTTCCCATCCCAGTAACTAATAAATGCATCTGACCTTTCCCCACATTTTTCCCCTCATCTCCTCCCCTCACCCCATCACCAAGCTTTTTCCTCTTTCTCATTATTAAGAGATGCCAACAATACCGTCAAAATTCCCCCACTTCCTCCCCCCCACTTACCATCATTCCTCTTTCCCTCTTTCATCTTCCTCCCCCCCCTCTCTCTCTCTCTCTCTCTCTCTCTCTCTCTCTCTCTCTCTCTCTCGCTCTCTCCCCTCGCCAGCATTGTCCCGGGGAGCTTGAGACACTCCAGGCGTTAAGGAGAGAGAACAGGTGAGTTATGAGTGAGGGGAGAGGTGAGGGGAGAGGGAGAGGGGAGACAGAGGGGAATAGGTAAGAAGGACGACAGGGAGAGAGAGAGGAAGGAAAGGATAAGAGGCAATAAAGAGATGATTATGATGATGGCAAAACCAGGTGAGAAAATAAGGGGAAAGTGAGGGGAATTGAGAGTATGAGGGGGAAATATGAAAGTGAATTGAAGGTGATGGAAAAATAAAGTTAAAATAAAAGGAAACAAGGAAAAAAGAGGGAAATTTAACAAAGAAAGGGGAAAAGGAGAAATGTAAAAAAAAGTTACAGAAAAGATGGTGAGAAGGAAAGTGAGGGGAAAAAAGAAGATGGGCGAGGAAAAATGAGAGGGGGAAAAAGATGAGAGGACAAATGAGAGGGGAAACTGAGAGGAAAATTATGATATGTAGTAATAAACGTGGAGGGAAAGTTTTATATATATCCTCTCTCTCTCTCTCTCTCTCTCTCTCTCTCTCTCTCTCTCTCTCTCTCTCTCTCTCTCTCTCTCTCTCTCTCTCTCTCTCTCTCTCTCCATAGGGTAAGTAGAAAACTGCTCCTTCCCTCACTTTTACCTCCATCTTTCTCGACTAAATCCCTCCTGATTCCCTCCTTTCCTCCTTCCCTCTTCCTAACTCTTTCTCAGCACCTCCTCATCCCTCCCTTCCTCCTCTTCCTCCCTCTCTTCCTCTCCTTCTCTACCTGCCTCTTCTCCCTCTCTTCACGATTACTACTATAATCCCCTCTTCTCTCTCTCTCTCTCTCTCTCTCTCTCTCTCTCTCTCTCTCTCTCTCTCTCTCTCTCTCTCTCTCTCTCTCTGTGGAAGAAAAGGAATGAAAAGAGCAAAAAAGTAAACAAAGGAACAGAAATTAAAGAAACGAAGAAATACAAAGGAAAAATCAGAGAGAGAGAGAGAGAGAGAGAGAGAGAGAGAGAGAGAGAGAGAGAGAGAGAGAGAGAGAGAGAGAGAAGGTATGTGCGAAGAATATAATTAGTCACGAACCTTCTTAAATTACAGACTTGTAGAATAATAAGAATCAAATGAAATTCGAGATAAGAATAATGATGCGAGGAGGAGGAGGAGGAGGAGGAGGAGGAGGAGGAGGAGGAGGAGGAGGAGGAGGAAGTAGGCAGGGAGGGAGGGGAGGAAGAACAGGTCATTCGTGAGGGAGGAAAATAAGAAAAAAGAAAAGTGGAAATGAATTAAAGAAGAAGAAGAAGAAGAAGAAGAAGAAGAAGAAGAAGAAGAAGAAGAAGAAGAAGAAGAAGAAGAAGAAGAAGAAATAACTAGAACAACAATAACAACAACAACAACAACAACAACAACAACAACAACAACAACAACAAACAAATAAACAAACAAAAAACAAACAAACAAACAAACACAAAAAAGACAAAGAATAAAACAAAAGCCAAAAAAAGAAAGAAATGGAAAAAACACTAAAAGAAAAGAAAAAAACGAAAAAAAAGAAAAAAAATGAAGAACAGAAGAAGAAGTAGAGGAAGAAGAAGAAGAAGAAGAAGAAGAAGAAGAAGAAGAAGAAGAAGAAGAAGAAGAAGAAAAAAAAAGAAAGAAGACCAACAAAAAGAAAAAAAAAAGAGATCCATCAATTCCATTCAGATAAACATCATCCCTCCCTCTCTCCCTTCTCCCACCCCCATCACCCCCACAACTTTTCCCCTCACCGTGGCCTTGACTTTCTTGTAATAACTTGTTCTTTTTTAGAACATAGTGTATTTATCACACAACATGGTCAAGTTGACATTATATTATTTTGTTGACTTGTGTCGTTCATAACCACAGGGTTCCATATAAATTGCACAATTGTTCTTCTCTGCATCACTGCATCTTTGTTTATTGATGCCTAATGGTAATAATGGCGTTGTAGCTTTCTTTATCAAGTACATTTGAGGCAATAAATATACAAAATATGCTGTGGGATATTATGAAGTTACTGTATGTTATACATTGTATTATTTTTATGAAATGAAAGTATTATGATCGTCAAAGACGGTCGGTGTAATTGGTGTTGCCGGTTTGGAAAGGGAAGATGTGTTGGCGCGGTGGACCATCTGCCTCACTCCTCTCACCGTCATGCCCATGGTGTGCGCAACCCGGTCATATGGCCTGTTTGGATAATGCTTAATGTTACTATAATGTATAGGTCAATTGTATTTCTTCATTATTCTCTTGATTAAAATCACGATATTGTTATATGAATGATCATGCATATGAATATCTATACGGGCACGAATGAAACGTGTCCGTATTATGTAAACATGGAACGAGCTATATTATGTATAACAAATTCTCTTACATACCAATTAAATGGTGGGGGAGACGATGTAAAGGGGTGTTGGCGCGTAACATTTATGATCTACCCACATTCTCGTCAGCCTCATCCCCCTTCCCCACCACCTGTGCAAACCAGTAATTAGACGAAAATAAAAATATCCACCTACCTATTCAGACTTATGTATGTTGCACCACGGGTCCTCTCACTCCTGTACAATGTAGCGAGGCGAAGAACAAATGCCGTCCTGCATCCACGTGGGCAATGGAGCAACATGCCTGACATCGTTGATGGTTGTTGTGCTTGTAGGCGGGTGTAGGCGGGGCTAGACGAGTACCCTACATTCGTTCGAATGTGCATACGACCTTAGTGACCATGCCTGGCTTCGGCTTAATATACAGGAGTAAACTCCTTCGTAAACACATATAGCAATATGCTATGTGGGCCATAAATTATGTAGGGGCACTTGTTTTTCATGAAGACAGGTTATGTGCCTGTATTCTGAAAAAAAGCTTTGCTCTCACACCAGACTGTTTTCAAAGGACACAATGATGATCACACGGGTTTTCAAGACTGCTTTTCCCTTTGATGGTGTAGAAACCTTACCAGTCTGTCACGAGGACCGTAGAAACATCCTTAAAACCCGTGTAATTTCTACTACAGCCTCTTGAAAGTATTCGGATGCGGGCAGATATGTTTCCGGATACTGTGTAGGGTCTCTATAGACATCTGTTGTGTTTTGCTTTACTCTGCGAGAAATTAACGTGTAAGTTGTGTGATGCGGGAACAGCTAGCCTGGGTGGACCTCCCCTCCTTTCTTCTTCCTCGGCTCGCTACGTACTGGGGTGGCGCCGCGCGCCAGTAAGTGATCCAAGCCTTACAGGAAACACTTAGCAAATGACTGATTAAATTTTTTTCGGCTGTTTTTTACAGTGGAAATAATGAAAACCATAGTTGAAGAAACAAACAAATTCTACGGTTTTACGATTGCTTGCAGAGTACTTTTACCCAACTCTCGCTTCCTAGACTGGCATCCAACAACTGTAAGGGAAATGAATTCTTTCCTGGCACTTATTATGCTGATGGGGCTGAATCTTAAAGAAAAGTATAAGCTTTACTGGTCGACTGATCCACTTCATCACGTGCCAGTTTTCAGTAAAGTGATGTCAGTAAACAGATTCACTGCCTTCCTGCAGTCCCTACATTTCCATGGCAACACAAAACCCACTGACGATGATAGAATGAGAAAGATACATTTGCAACCGCTTCAAATCAACATTCAGGCCATTTCAGAAGTTGGTTATTGATGAAAGTCAGGTACTCTGGCGGGGTCATTTGTATTTTCGCCAGTACATCTGAACGAAGCGTCATAGATTTGGCTTGAAATTATATGTTCCCTGTGATTGTGAAACTGGCTTCATATTAGACATGATTCTGTACTTAGGAGCTGGAACAGACATAAACCTAACGCAGGGACTGGGCAAGTCAGGGAGTGTTGTAAGCACTATGCTTGAGCCTTATTTGGGTAAGGGACACATTTTATATGTTGACAACTGGTACACCAGCCCTTCTCTTTTTCATTTCCTACACGAAAATATGACAGGGGCCTGCGGAACAGTGAAAGCAAATAGGAAGTTTATGCCTAAATATCCCTCTAAACTCGTGAAAGGAGAAGTCATCCACAAACAAGCAAATAATAATATTCTCTCACTTAAGTGGAAAGACAAGAGAGAAGTTCATTTGCTTACCACTGTTCATGAGGCAAAAATGGAGTGGAGTGAAGACACTGAGCGCTGCACGGGTACCTTCATCTGCAAGCCTCAAGGTGTGATTCATTACAACCTAAACATGAGGTTGTTTGATAAAAGTGACAGTATGATGTCGACAGTGGAATGCAAACGCAAACAATGAAATGGTACAAAAAACTGTTTTTCCATCTTGTTGACTGTGCCACTCTCACGCACACATCCTGTACCAGGGCAGCACAGGGAAGAAGAGAACACTGTATAATTTCACCACAGAGGTTGTGAGACAGCTTCTCGAACAGTACTCTGAGCCACGAAATGGGGTAGGAAGGCGTGGGGCCGCAAATGGTGATGACCCTACACGCCTCACAGGACGTCAATTTCCAAAGAGCATCCCTGCCACGCCGTGTGAGAAAAAAAAGCAGAGGCCTTGTCACGTGTGTCGCACATCAACACAGCGACCCATAGCACGGAAAGACACGCGATATATGTGTGTGGAATGTAATATTGCTGCTCTCTGCCTAGAACCGTGCTTTGAGCAGTATCATACCCTAAAGTAATGCTAAATGTGTCACATAATCATGTACACAGTGTATGCAACAAATGGAGAAAAATAGGCACAGGAAATAAGTAAGCAGTAAAAAAAATAAAATAAATCAGGAGAAAAGTTTGTAAGGAATATACTTGTAAATGATTGAATGAAGTAAACTCCAATCCCTCCTCAGGATCCCTCTAAGCGAAGGTGCCTCTGGCGTTTTGCCTCTGTTGGTGGGGAAACCTGAGGAGGCATTTTGCTGATTTTTCTTGGAATGACTACTGCCTCCGTGTCAGAGACCCGTCTCTGTGTGCTGAGCGCATAACAGAGGTGATAGTGTCTGGCATGGAGGCGTACATTCCTCACTCTTTTTCTCGACCTAAACCTTCCAAACCTTGGTTTAACACAGCTTGTTCTCGTGCTATACATGATAGAGAGGTGGCCCACAAAAGGTACTTAAGCCTTCCATCACCAGAATCTCATGTACTTTATATTTCTGCCCGGAACCATGCCAAGTCTGTTCTCCAACTAGCCAAAAACTCCTTCATCAACAGAAAGTGTCAAAACCTTTCAAGATCTAACTCCCCTCGTGACTTCTGGCATCTGGCCAAAAATATCTCCAATAACTTTGCTTCTTCTTCTTTCCCTCCTTTATTTCAACCAGATGGCACCACTGTTATCACATCTATCTCTTAAGCTGAACTCTTCGCTCAAACCTTTGCTAAAAACTCTACCTTGGACGATTCTGGGCTTGTTCCTCCCTCTCCTCCACCCTCTGACTACTTCATGCTACCTATTAAATTTCTTCGCAATGATGTTACCCTTCCTTTACCTTTCTGTCTGTTTGTTTTCTTCCACATCTTCTCTCTCTTACCTTCTCTTAACATTAACCTCGCTTTTCCCTGCCTGTCCTTTGCCTTGCCTTCCCATACTCGTATAGCCTCCTGTTGACGGCTCATTACACTTGTATTCTATTACTTTAGAGAAGGCAGGAACCCAGGTGTGTGTGGGAACAGGATGGGGTGTCAGGTGGCTCACTTCCGCCCGACACCTGACCTAACCTCAATATTTATTTTTCCAGCAGGTGTGTGTGTGTGTGTGTGTGTGTGTGTGTGTGTGTGTGTGTGTGTGTGTGTGCGTCTGTGTTTGTTGGGATGAGTGTGAGGTGTAAGTGACAGGGTGGAATCAAAAGCTTTTCGTCTCATCAACTCCTCTCCTCTAACTGACTGTCTTCAGCATCTCTCTCACCGCCGCAATGTTGCATATCTAGCTGTCTTCTACCGCTATTTTCATGCTAACTGCTCTTCTGATCTTGCTAACTGCATGCCTCCCCTCCTCCCGCGGCCTCGCTGCACAAGACTTTCTTCTTTCTCTCACCCCTATTCTGTCCACCTCTCTAACGCAAGAGTTAACCAGTATTCTCAATCATTCATCCCTTTCTCTGGTAAACTCTGGAACTCCCTGCCTGCTTCTGTATTTCCACCTTCCTACGACTTGAATTCCTTCAAGAGAGAGGTTTCAAGACACTTATCCACCAATTTTTGACCACTGCTTTCACCCTTTTATGGGACTGGCATTTCAGTGGGCATTTTTTTTTATTAGATTTTTGTTGCCCTTGGCCAGTGTCCTTCCTACATAAAAAAAAAAAAGTGTGTTTTCCTCTCTCCTCTCTCCCACTGGCAATCTGAGCTCCACTCCTCACCTTTTCACTCTTCGGCTCCGGATTAACATTTTGCCATTCACGGTTCCCAATGTTCAGGTTGAATTCATTAAAACTTTTCCCTGACGACGCTGACACCGTGCCTCTCTCTCATTTAAGGCTAATTGGACTTCTGTGGCCATTAAAAAGAATTCAGACCAGCGAGAGAGAGAGAGAGAGAGAGAGAGAGAGAGAGAGAGAGAGAGAGAGAGAGAGAGAGAGAGAGAGAGACTATTGGACATTAAATCTATTACTTATAACTTTGGTCAAGAAAAAAAAGTTGGTAGGTAACGAAGGTACTAAAAAAGCAAGGGACAGGTGAGGCCAGGTAAGTAGCGTGACAGTAATTGGACACGGAGACAGGTGAGGTACCACAGCAGAATAATGATAGTCAGACGGATAGATAGATAGATAGATAGATAGATAGATAGATAGATATAGATGAGAAACTAGATGATGAGATAGATAGACAGACAGACAGATAGATAGACAAAAGATAAATAAAAGGATAGGCAGACAGACAAGCAGGCAGACAAACACACGAGGTGAAATAATGAATGCAAATTGCAGTAGATGAAAGGAAAACCGTTTACGGACCACTTCGCTCTGCAGTGTCAGCGCAATAAGTGTCCTCCCCGATCTGAACGAACATATCGCGTAATGATCGAAACACTCAATGGGGGCGTTCGTTTTCATTGTGGTTGTAAAATGTTCCGCAAAGTTTCAAGTCTGTTCATAATTGGGAGAATATTTAATGAACTATATCTGACGGAGGAACTTGGTCGACATTTCAGTACTTTATGGTTCACACGTTCAACTTTTCACGTACTAAAGGTAAACTACATCGACTGTTCTACCGGCTTTTCTCTATAACACACTTCACTCGTCTCCCCCTTTGTTTTATGTATTCCTCCACCATCTGTCTTTGTTTTCAGTCTTCTGTGCCCATGCGTGTCTTTTTTTTTTTTTTTACAGAGGACGATCATAGGAGTGAAAGAGATAATGTCTTAATTTTCACACTTTTCCCTCCTTTCTAACTCTACAGTATGAAAAAAGATCTATGATAATTATTATATAATCTTTTCACAAACCCAGTCTGTTTATTTCCACCAATGGTTCCTTAAGTGATTCACTTGTGTCTTATTTTGAGTCCTAAAAGAGAGTAACATCTAACAGAAGCTAGTATTCATTATGGAGCATCCCAGTCTGTCCATACCTACCAGTGATCATTTCAGAAACTCACCACCACTTCATTTCAACTCTTTAAGATATGGAAATAAGACCCTAGCTAGTATATGTTTTTCCCTTTACAGAAAAAAAACCGTCATTATCTTTATTTTCACCAATATTCTTTTCAGTAACTCACCACAGCTTCAGTTCAACTAAACCCATGAAAATAACTCCAAACATAAGCTAGCGTATACATTCTCTTCACACAAACTAAAAAAACACGTTTCATTCCCTGTATTCCCAGCAATGGTCCATTCAGTAACTCACCAGAGCTTCACTTTAACTTTCCCGCCAAAGAACACAGACGCCTCGTGAAGTCCTTATTGTGAAAACAAGACGCAGTTCTTCTTTAACCTAACCACGTGTCGCATTCTTTCAAGAGACAAGGAGAACGCCTTCCAACCGCCCCCCTTCCCTCCGCTGTGTCTGTTCTGTGGCTCAAGGGCGACGAAACTTGAGTGGACGCCTCCTCTTTCAAGTGAACGTGTTGGGGAGACTGAAACGGGCGGAAACGGAACTACTTCGGAACCGTTCTCAAGTTTGGCGTCGCTTAGGAGATGTTTTGGGAACCCTTTCTGTACTTTATGTTTTCCTGAATCGCTTCTTCATTACGCCACGGTGTATTGTGTTCACTCGTAAGAGAGAGAGAGAGAGAGAGAGAGAGAGAGAGAGAGAGAGAGAGAGAGAGAGAGAGAGAGAGAGAGAGAGAGATAAATGCTAAAAATGTCGAGTAAATCTATAGGAAAAAGAAAAATGAGAAAAAATGTAGAAAGCACTGGATTAGAGAGAGAGAGAAAAAGAGAGGAGAGAGAGAGAGAGAGAGAGAGAGAGAGAGAGAGAGAGAGAGAGAGAGAGAGAGAATGAGAGAGAGAGAGAGAGAGAGATAGTCACGTACCATCATACTTAATCATCAGTATTATATTTTTGCTGTCTCTTTTTCTCTCTATCATTTGGTAACGAAGGTAAAAAAAAAAACAGCACATTTATGACGTGAGAACTGAGCGCCTGCAACCACCGCGACACTTTAAAGCCGCCGTATTGTGGCGCTCGCTTTAATGATGCAGACAGAGCTGATTCGTCATTTTATCTTAGAGAGAGAGAGAGAGAGAGAGAGAGAGAGAGAGAGAGAGAGAGAGAGAGAGAGAGAGAGAGAGAGTGGTGGGAGTTATTTTAAGGGTATTAGTGGCGATTTTCCACTCTCTCTCTCTCTCTCTCTCTCTGCCTTATCTTACTCAATTATTCCACTCCCCTCGCTATTTTCTCCTTTTCCTTGTGTTGTCCCTTTCTCTCCGTCTCTGTGATTCTTCCCCTCACTGGTTCGTTATCTCCTTTGTCACTATTGTTTTGTGATTTTGTTTTCTTCTCTACTCTGATTATTTTTTTCTTTTACAGCTTCGTTCATTTTCTTTAGTGCTTCAGTGTTTGAGATTTCTGTTGGACAAGTGTTTCAGTGTTTGTTTATTTAAATTCTCGTGTGTTTGCTATCTGGTTTCTATTTTTCATGGTGGGAGGAGGACACACACACACACACACACACACACACACACACACACACACACACACACACACACACACACACACACACAATACCATCTAATCTCACATTTATTTAGATTCCATAATGTTTGTTATCTAATTTGTTCTTATTTTTCTGTTTTTATGGTGACACACACACACACACACACACACACACACACACACACACACACACACACACACAGTACTGTCTCAGCTCAGCACAACACGGGGTCATCGATCTTACTGTATTACGTCACAAGTTGTCCCAAATATAACTTTTCACGACCACTCACAGCTCGTAACATTGTACACGGTCAGGAAACTTTTTTTACTATAACCTAGAGATATATTTGTACACAGTTATGGCTCCAATTTCTTCTTTATGCTTTATATATGAAGTTTTACGTAAGAACTGTGACTGAAAATACAACTTTTATTTATATTTATTTAGTTTTCAAGGTTGTTGGATATTTTTATTTGTTACATTCCTGAAAATTTAAAGACATTTGCTTATATATTTATTTAGTTTTCATCGTTCATTTATTTATTTATTTTTTTGTCACATTTCTAAAAATTTAAAGCGATTTGCCATTTAATATTCACGAATCTAGACATCACTTGCTGTTTTCCCTCTCACCATCACCACTACCGTCACCACCGCCACCACCACCACACTCTCCACCTTCTTCCTCCTCCTTACCACTTCATTTCCTCTTTTAAGGCACGAATACCCACACCAACCTTCCTATTCCTTCTATCCATTCCTTCTAGTTCGCCTCTGTATTATTACCCGTTTCTTTCTTGTACTCCCCCATCTCACACGCCTTTCACCTTTTATTCTGATCCTTATTTATCTCCTCTTCCTCTTCATTTCCATTCCTTTTCTCCATTTCTCGGTCATTCCCCGTTTTCCTTCTCTTTTCTCTCTCCCATATCACACTTCGTTCTCCTTTTATTCAGGTCCTTCTAATCTATCTCCTCCTCCTTTTCCTTTACATTTCTTCCTCCAGTCATTCTAATCTATCTCCGCCTCTTCCTCCTTCCTTTGCAGTGTCCTCACCACGTCCCCAAGCCTCCCTATCACCTCTTTCCTTGTGTCCTCCCTCATTCAAATAAATATATATCTCTTAACAACAAACAACAAAATTAAAATAAATAAATAAATAAAAACGCATTTCCCACCGTAATAAACTTTTTTCGGCTTTCGACTTCACGAACATCAATAATTAAGGAAAAAATGAGAGAGAGAAAAAAAAAAGCAATATGTTTTGAGACTCGAGGCGGGAGGCTACACGTTAGATAAGGAGGGAGGGAGAAAGACGTGCCTGGGGAGGGAAGTTATCGTGAAGGAAAGGAAGGAATGTCGGAGGGAGGGAGGGAGGGAGGGAAGAAGGTGGACATGGAGATGGGGAGGTGGGAGGGAGTGGGAGGATAGAGGAGAGGAAAGAAGGTAAGGAATGAGGAAGGGAAATGCACAGGCAGAGACAAGGATGGAAGGAAGAGGAGGAAAGAAAACAAATAAATGAAGAGGAAAAGAAAAGTAATGGAATTAAAGCAAGAATAACAAAATCGAGAGCAAGTAAGACAAGGAAAATATAGTTAGGAAAAACAACACTGAGAATAAGAATGAAAAAGACAACTAGAAAATAAGTAAGAACAAGAACAAATAAAATAAAACAAGAATAAAAATAAGAAATACAATAACAGCAACAACAACATAACCACAATCTTCACCACCTCCACCACCACCAACAACAACAACACCACCACCACCAACAACAACAACAACAACCACACCAACCCCATAACCACTGCAACACCACCAACACCATCACCACAATCGAACCACAACAAAAAACAAAAGCAATCACCAGACACACCCTCTCCTCAATCCAATCCACCCCAAAGGAAGGAAAAAAAAGAACAAAAAAAAAAAAAAAACACCAGATCGAGGCACAGACAGGACACTTTAGTACGTACACAAAATGATACCGCCAGTTTTTCCCAAGGGCTCGGGGGCCAGAAGGTTTAGGTTAGGTTAGGTTAGGTTAGGGTTAGGTTAGGAAAGCCAGTTTTTCCCAAGGGCTCGGGGGCCAGAAGGTTAGGTTAGGTTAGGTTAGGTTAGGTTAGGTTAGGAAAGCCAGTTTTTCCCAAGGGCTCGGGGGCCAGAAGCGATATATTTCCGTCACACAAAAGTAACGGAAAAACCCAAAAAACAGTGTCGTTACTCTGATAAGACAAGACAGCCGAGGAGATGGAGGCTCGCGGAATGAGAGGGAGGGGGAAAAAGGGGAGGAAGAAAGACTTGAAGGAACTTTAAGAGGGAGGACACAAGGAAAGAGGTGATAGGGAGGCTTGGGGACGTGGTGAGGACACTGCAAAGGAAGGAGGAAGAGGCGGAGATAGATTAGAATGACTGGAGGAAGAAATGTAAAGGAAAAGGAGGAGGAGATAGATTAGAAGGACCTGAATAAAAGGAGAACGAAGTGTGATATGGGGAGAGAAAAGAGAAGGAAAACGGGGGAATGACCGAGAAATGGGAGAAAAGGAATGGAAATGAAGAGGAAGAGGAGATAAATAAGGATCAGAATAAAAGGTGAAAGGCGTGTGAGATGGGGGAGTACAAGAAAGAAACGGGTAATAATACAGAGGCGAACTAGAAGGAATGGATAGAAGGAATAGGAAGGTTGGTGTGGGTATTCGTGCCTTTAAAAGAGGAAATGAAGTGGTAAGGAGGAGGAAGAAGGTGGAGAGTGTGGTGGTGGTGGCGGGTGGTGACGGTAGTGGTGATGGTGAGAGGGGAAAACAGCAAGTGATGTCCTAGCTTCGTGAATATTAAATGGCAAATCGCTTTAAATTTTTAGAAATGTGACAAAAAAATAAATAAATAAATGAACGATGAAAACTAAATAAATATATAAGCAAATGTCTTTAAATTTTCAGGAATGTAACAAATAAAAATATCCAACAACCTTGAAAACTAAATAAATATAAATAAAAGTTGTATTTTCAGTCACAGTTCTTACGATAAAACTTCATATATAAAGCATAAAGAAGAAATTGGAGCCATAACTGTGTACAAATATATCTCTAGGTTATAGTAAAAAAAGTTTCCTGACCGTGTACAATGTTACGAGCTGTGAGTGGTCGTGAAAAGTTATATTTGGGACAACTTGTGACGTAATACAGTAAGATCGATGACCCCGTGTTGTGCTGAGCTGAGACAAGTACTGTGTGTGTGTGTGTGTGTGTGTGTGTGTGTGTGTGTGTGTGTGTGTGTGTGGTGTGTGTGTGTGTGTGTGTGTGTGTGTGTGTGTGTGTGTCACCATAAAAACAGAAAAATAAGAACAAATTAGATAACAAACATTATGGAATCTAAATAAATGTGAGATTAGATGGTATTGTGTGTGTGTGTGTGTGTGTGTGTGTGTGTGTGTGTGTGTGTGTGTGTGTGTGTGTGTGTGTGTGTGTGTGTGTGTGTGTGTGTCCTCCTCCCACCATGAAAAATAGAAACCAGATAGCAAACACACGAGAATTTAAATAAACAAACACTGAAACACTTGTCCAACAGAAATCTCAAACACTGAAGCACTAAAGAAAATGAACGAAGCTGTAAAAGAAAAAAATAATCAGAGTAGAGAAGAAAACAAAATCACAAAACAATAGTGACAAAGGAGATAACGAACCAGTGAGGGGAAGAATCACAGAGACGGAGAGAAAGGGACAACACAAGGAAAAGGAGAAAATAGCGAGGGGAGTGGGAATAATTGAGTAAGATAAGGCAGAGAGAGAGAGAGAGAGAGAGAGTGGAAAATCGCCACTAATACCCTTAAAATAACTCCCACCACTCTCTCTCTCTCTCTCTCTCTCTCTCTCTCTCTCTCTCTCTCTCTCTCTAAGATAAAATGGACGAATCAGCTCTGTCTGCATCATTAAAGCGAGCGCCACAATACGGCGGCTTTAAAGTGTCGCGGTGGTTTGCAGGCGCTCAGTTCTCACGTCATAAATGTGCTGTTTTTGTTTTTACCTTCGTTACCAAATGATAGAGAGAAAAAGAGACAGCAAAAATATAATACTGATGATTAAGTATGATGGTACGTGACTATCTCTCTCTCTCTCTCTCTCTCTCTCTCTCTCTCTCTCTCTCTCTCTCTCTCTCTCTCTCTCTCTCTCTCTCTCTCTCTCTCTCTTTTTTCCTCTCTCTCTCTAATCCCGTGCTTTCTACATTTTTTCTCATCTTTTCTTTTTCCTATAGATTTACTCGACATTTTTAGCATTTATCTCTCTCTCTCTCTCTCTCTCTCTCTCTCTCTCTCTCCCTCTCTCTCTCCCCTTCTCTCTCTCTCTCTCTCTCTCTCCTCTTACGAGTGAACACAATACACCGTGGCGTAATGAAGAAGCGATTCAGGAAAACATAAAGTACAGAAAGGGTTCCCAAAACATCTCCTAAGCGACGCCCAAACTTGAGAACGGTTCCGAAGTAGTTCCGTTTCCGCCCGTTTCAGTCTCCCCAACACGTTCACTTGAAAGAGGAGGCGTCCACTCAAGTTTCGTCGCCCTTGAGCCACAGAACAGACACAGCGGAGGGAAGGGGGGCGGTTGGAAGGCGTTCTCCTTTGTCTCTTGAAAGAATGCGACACGTGGTTAGGTAAAAGAAGAACTGCGTCTTGTTTTCACAATAAGGGACTTCACGAGGCGTCTGTGTTCTTTGGCGGGAAAGTTAAAGTGAAGCTCTGGTGAGTTACTGAATGGACCATTGCTGGGAATACAGGGAATGAAACGTGTTTTTTTTAGTTTGTGTGAAGAGAATGTATACGCTAGCTTATGTTTGGAGTTATTTTCATGGGTTTAGTTGAACTGAAGCTGTGGTGAGTTACTGAAAAGAATATTGGTGAAAATAAAGATAATGACGGTTTTTTTCTGTAAAGGGAAAAACATATACTAGCTAGGGTCTTATTTCCATATCTTAAAGAGTTGAAATGAAGTGGTGGTGAGTTTCTGAAATGATCACTGGTAGGTATGGACAGACTGGGATGCTCCATAATGAATACTAGCTTCTGTTAGATGTTACTCTCTTTTAGGACTCAAAATAAGACACAAGTGAATCACTTAAGGAACCATTGGTGGAAATAAACAGACTGGGTTTGTGAAAAGATTATATAATAATTATCATAGATCTTTTTTCATACTGTAGAGTTAGAAAGGAGGGAAAAAGTGTGAAAATTAAGACATTATCTCTTTCACTCCTATGATCGTCCTCTGTAAAAAAAAAAAAAAAAAAGACACGCATGGGCACAGAAGACTGAAAACAAAGACAGATGGTGGAGGAATACATAAAACAAAGGGGGAGACGAGTGAAGTGTGTTATAGAAAAAAGCCGGTAGAACAGTCGATGTAGTTTACCTTTAGTACGTGAAAAGTTGAACGTGTGAACCATAAAGTACTGAAATGTCGACCAAGTTCCTCCGTCAGATATAGTTCATTAAATATTCTCCCAATTATGAACAGACTTGAAACTTTGCGGAACATTTTACAACCACAATGAAAACGAACGCCCCCATTGAGTGTTTCGATCATTACGCGATATGTTCGTTCAGATCGGGGAGGACACTTATTGCGCTGACCACTGCAGAGCGAAGTGGTCCGTAAACGGTTTTCCTTTCATCTACTGCAATTTGCATTCATTATTTCACCTCGTGTGTTTGTCTGCCTGCTTGTCTGTCTGCCTATCCTTTTATTTATCTTTTGTCTATCTATCTGTCTGTCTGTCTATCTATCTCATCATCTAGTTTCTCATCTATATCTATCTATCTATCTATCTATCTATCTATCCGTCTGACTATCATTATTCTGCTGTGGTACCTCACCTGTCTCCGTGTCCAATTACTGTCACGCTACTTACCTGGCCTCACCTGTCCCTTGCTTTTTTAGTACCTTCGTTACCTACCAACTTTTTTTTCTTGACCAAAGTTATAAGTAATAGATTTAATGTCCAATAGTCTCTCTCTCTCTCTCTCCTCTCTCTCTCCTCTCTCTCTCTCTCCTCTCTCTCTCTCTCTCTCTCTCTCTCTCTCTCGCTGGTCTGAATTCTTTTTAATGGCCACAGAAGTCCAATTAGCCTTAAATGAGAGAGAGGCACGGTGTCAGCGTCGTCAGGGAAAAGTTTTAATGAATTCAACCTGAACATTGGGAACCGTGAATGGCAAAATGTTAATCCGGAGCCGAAGAGTGAAAAGGTGAGGAGTGGAGCTCAGATTGCCAGTGGGAGAGAGGAGAGAGGAAAACACACTTTTTTTTTTTTTATGTAGGAAGGACACTGGCCAAGGGCAACAAAAATCTAATAAAAAAAAAATGCCCACTGAAATGCCAGTCCCATAAAAGGGTGAAAGCAGTGGTCAAAAATTGGTGGATAAGTGTCTTTGAAACCTCTCTCTTGAAGGAATTCAAGTCGTAGGAAGGTGGAAATACAGAAGCAGGCAGGGAGTTCCAGAGTTTACCAGAGAAAGGGATGAATGATTGAGAATACTGGTTAACTCTTGCGTTAGAGAGGTGGACAGAATAGGGGTGAGAGAAAGAAGAAAGTCTTGTGCAGCGAGGCCGCGGGAGGAGGGGAGGCATGCAGTTAGCAAGATCAGAAGAGCAGTTAGCATGAAAATAGCGGTAGAAGACAGCTAGATATGCAACATTGCGGCGGTGAGAGAGATGCTGAAGACAGTCAGTTAGAGGAGAGGAGTTGATGAGACGAAAAGCTTTTGATTCCACCCTGTCACTTACACCTCACACTCATCCCAACAAACACAGACGCACACACACACACACACACACACACACACACACACACACACCACACACACACCTGCTGGAAAAATAAATATTGAGGTTAGGTCAGGTGTCGGGCGGAAGTGAGCCACCTGACACCCCATCCTGTTCCCACACACACCTGGGTTCCTGCCTTCTCTAAAGTAATAGAATACAAGTGTAATGAGCCGTCAACAGGAGGCTATACGAGTATGGGAAGGCAAGGCAAAGGACAGGCAGGGAAAAGCGAGGTTAATGTTAAGAGAAGGTAAGAGAGAGAAGATGTGGAAGAAAACAAACAGACAGAAAGGTAAAGGAAGGGTTAGAAAAGGATAAAAAAGAAAAGAAATGCTACGTTAAGGTTAAGAGATCATACTAAAGGCAAGGTATGGAAGAGCAAAGAGACGAAAGTAAAAGGAAAGATTAAAACAGGCAAACTTGAGGCAACAGAACGATAGGTAAAGGTAAAAGTAAGAAAGATTAGAGTAGGAAAAACAAGAGACGAAGAAAAGCTTAGGTTAAAAGACGATACGAAAGGGAAGGTGTGTAAGAGAACAAAGAGACAGTGAAAGATGAATGGAGGATTAGAGCAGACAAACCTGAGGCAAAATAAATGCAGAGGGGAAGATGAAGAAGGGAACAAAAAGACAGTGAAAAGGAAAGGAAGGATTGAATAAGAAAAAAAAAGTAGAAAACTAAAATGTAAAAATATGCTCGAAAAACACACACAGTTAAGGGAAATACAATAGAATATATGGAAAGGAGGAAAGAAGCAAAAAAAAAAAAAAAAAAAGATGAAAATAGTAAAAAGACGAAGGATCACTACAAAGCTTGAATAATGTAAGGAAGAAATTTACAGTTATAAGAGAAAACAAATAAGAGGAAGGAGAAAACCAGGTAAGGATAAAAAAAAGGTTGAGAAAGGGACACAGAAGTGAAGTTAAGTATATATGGAAGGGATGAAGGAGAAAAAGAAAGTTACAATAATGGAGCATGCACAGTAGCGGCAATATAAAGCCAGGGAAATTAAAAATAAAGTTAAGGAAGGAAAACACAAAGGGAAGGGCAAGGAAAAATGAGGCAGATAAGATAAGGGCCAGTTTAGAGCAGGCAGAGAAGAGGCAGAGGAAAACTAAATAAAGATAAGAGAGAAAGAGAATAATAACAGAAGGTGTGGAGACGGAAATCAATAGGCAATGGAAAATAAGGGAAAGATAAGAGCAAGGAACTAATGAAGGAGAGAAGCAGAAAATAGAAACTGGTAGACATGGAAGGGATAAGAAAGAATGTAACTAATGGAAAAAAATAGAGAAAAAAGACGGAGAATAATAACGAAGAGGAAAAGGGACGAACGGTTGAATAGCTGGGATAGATAAGGAGAACAGAACAGGGGCTTGGAATGAACAGGAAGGACAAGGAGAACAGAGACAAAAATGGGAGAGACACAAACAAGAAAAAAAAAGGAAAGGAAGGCAGAAAAGGTAAAAAAGGGAAACAAGGGCAGGAAACTATAAGAAAAACAAGAAAAGAGAGATAACGAATGAAAAATGAGGAGAAAAAAAAAGGAAAAAAGATGGAAGCAAAAAAATGTAGATAATGAGGGGAACATGAGATGGTGAAAAAAGGGGAAAGAAAATTAGGAAAATATAAGGAAAACCTAGAAAAGGAGAGAGATAATAAATCAAGAATAAGAAGATAAAAAAAAAAAGAGGAAAAGTTGGAGGCGAAAAAGATGTCAATAATGAGAGTAACCAGACACTTAGAAAAAAAAAGAAACGATAAGAGAGAAAACTGCAAGAAAAGAATATAAAAACAAAAGAGAAAACGTACAAAATAACAAAAACAAACAAGCAAAAAATAATAACAGAAAAGAAAACGTAAGATCCTCACGATATCAGTGACAAAAAAGAAGGTAAGAAAGAATTGGCGGGATATGCAATCAAGGCAGAAAGGTGTGGTCAGGTAAGACGAGGGGCGGGGAGCGAGGCAGGGGTGATGGAGGCAGGGATAAGAAGGACAGGGATGAGAAAGACAGGGGTGAGAGAGGCAGTGAGAGAGGCAGGGTGAGGGAGACAGGGATGAGAAAGGCATCGGTTAAAGAGGTAGTGAAAAAGACAGGGATGAGGGAGATAGGTGAAAAAGGCAGTGAAAGAGGCAGGGGTGAAAAAGACAAGGGAGAGGGAGGCGAGGGTGAGAAAGACAGACGTGAGAGAAGCAGTGAAAGAGGGAGGATGAAAGATTCCGGGGAAAGAGAGGCAGCGAAGGAGGCGAGGTGAGGGAGGCAGGTTACTTTGCCACTCTGAGGGACTCGTGCTTCGGAGTAATTCGTCTGATGGGGGGGAGAGGGGAGAGGAAGGTAATGCTGTCGGGGACGTAATGACTTCGTGAGAGATAATTTGTTGTGGTTCCTGAGATGAAGACGAGCTACCTGTTCTCCGCCTGATTCTCTTGTCCTCGCGTGCTCTAACCTACAGTAATGCCTTGTTTTTGTCCTCGTCTTGTTCTTTATCTTGCTCTTGTTTTCTGTTGTTAGCTTATCTTATTCCCGTCCTCGTTTTATTGTGATTCTCTTGTCCTCGCGTGCCCTAATCTATATCAATTAGTTGTTTTCGCTCTTCTTTTATTCTGTGTCTTATTCTCTTAGTTTCTCTTGGCGTGGGAGATAATTGTTGGGCTTATCCTATCCTCGTTCTCGTTTTCTTGTGTTTCTCTTATCCTGGCGTGCCCTAATCCACTGTAATTGCTTGTTTTCACTCTCTTTTTCTCCTCTGTTTTGTTTTCCTTTCCTTTTCTTAGCCTATTTTTCTGTGGGAAATCACTGCTACGTTTATCCTATTCTCGTTCTCGCTTTCATCTGCTTCTCTTGTCCTCGCCTGCCCTAAGCCACTATAATCTCTTGTTTTCTTCCTCGTTTCATTCTCTGTCTTTATCTAGCGTTTTATTCCGAGTGTGTGTTTCCCACATGATAATTGCTAACTTCCTATCCTCGTCTCGCTTCAAAATTCTCACAATCTCATGCTCTGTCATTAATGTCTCTTCCTTTGCGAGAAAGATCTATTTCATTCCCGAGATCTGGACAAGTTATCTATTATCTCTTCATTTTGTGTCCCTCTTCTGGCCTCGCATTGTGTGTTTAGCTAATAGTTCTGTCGTATTAACCACCATATTAGGAAATAATATAGGGGACACTTGAAGTTACCAGTTGAAGTTACATGAGTTTTTAAGGAAGTTTTTACGGTTCTAGTGATAGATTAACAAGATTTCTACATTATTAACAAGAGACATACTCCTGAAAACCCGGCTAATCATCTCTGTGGCCTTTGAAAGTAGTCGTGGTGAGAGAGCCAAGCGTTTCTGAATATGAGTCTCACTGTTCTCATCATTCCACGCACAGATTTCCAATTAAAATAGTAATCTGATACACCAACATCTTAGAAAACGGAGAACAGGTGAGCACAGGTAACGGGACAAAGAAACAAACATAAATAGGGGATTTTTTTGCTATTTTCTTATGTCAAGTGTCCCGTGAAAGGAGGATCAAAGAGCCATCAGTCTCGCGGGGGAAGGGATCCACCTTCTCGCCGGGGTAGAATAACAAGTGAATGTCTGGCGGCGGCGGCGGCGGCGGCGGCGTGCGTAGGGAGTCTTGGAACAACAGTCGCCAGAATTCAGAAACTCTTTGCGCTCTCACGATGACTATTTTCAAAGGCCACAGAGATGATAAGCCGAGTTCTCAAGAGCGTTTTTCCTTTTAATAATACATAGACCGTGCTAATTTGTTACTAAAACCGTAGAAGAAAAAAATACTCAAAAACCCGTGTATCTTCAAGTAAAGCCTCTTGCAAGTAGTCTGAGGGCAACGTACGCCTTCATAACCCTAAGTCTTGAGTACAGGAAGAGCCGCGTCCTCCTGGCAGGGGACGAGGTAACCGGCCAAAAATACGAAGGAAAAACAAGGTGGGACGACGCACGCGGTCCAAGAGGCAGCGGGAACACAGTGCAGCATCATACTTCTTTCCCTGGACGTAGATGAGGAGAGCAGGTGAAAAGGAGTGGAAGGAGAAAGAAAAGAGGGAAGAATGTAAGAGAGGAAATAGAGGAGAGGGGGAGAACGAAGAGAATGTAGAAGAGGAAGTAGAGAAAGGAGAAAACGAGAGAAAAATAGAAAGTAGGTAGAAGGTAGAGAAAGAAGAAAGTGTAGAAGAACAGGTGGAGTAAAGAGGAAGGAGATAGAAGAGAGGGGAGAATGTAGGAGAGGAATTGGGAAGGAGAGGAAGGAGAACGAAGGAAATGTAGAAGAGGATGTAGAATAAGAAAAAAGAAGAAAAAGAAAGAAAGAAGAAAGTAGAGAAATAAGAGAATGTAGGAGAGGTGAAGTGTAGAGGGAGGAGAAAGAAGAGAGAGAGGGGAATATATCATAATTAACTTTTCTGGACGTGGAATGAAAGTAGAAAGTAGAGACGAGAGGGAGGAAAACAGGGAAGGAGAGAAGGTATAACACTTTCTCCTTCAAGACGTAAGATAAAGGAAGATAGCAGAGAGTAGAGGGAGAGACAGAGAGGAGCAAATGTATCATAATTTCTTTTCCTGAAATTAAGAGGAGAGGGAGAAGTAGAGAGGTGAGGGAAGTGAAAGAGGAGAGAAGAGGATCCATCATACTTTCATTCCATGGAGGTGAGAGAGAGAGAGAGAGAGAGAGAGAGAGAGAGAGAGAGAGAGAGAGAGAGAGAGAGAGAGAGAGAGAGAGAGAGAGAGAGAGAGAGAGAATGCTTTGAGTTGCACCGACACACCCTTAGCACGCTACCAGACCTGACCTTCGCCTTGTTTTGGACTCTACAAGTTTCAGAAAGCAAGCAAAACAAGTAAAGCAAGTAAAACAAGAAGACGAGGACCCGAGCCCCGTGTGGTTAGTGAGGCAGTAACTTTCAAACAACTGCGTCCCAACATGGAGTAGTCAGAAGGCTCTCTCCTCTCAACCCCCCCCCCTCCCCCGCTGAATCACTTAATTGTGGCGTTAATTGTGGCGAACCGGTGGTTATGTCCCGCGTGGTGTACTTGTGAATATATGTAAATAAAGAATATGAGGATTTTTCTTTACTGGTTCATTGCAAGGCTGAACTTCAAGGTAGCGTAGAAATCAAAGAGTTTACCTTAACTTTCTCCCCACGTACAGAGAGAGAGAGAGAGAGAGAGAGAGAGAGAGAGAGAGAGAGAGAGAGAGAGAGAGAGAGAGAGAGACCGGCTGACCCACTCACCAACCGACCGACAAACAGACAGACCGAGAAACGCAGAAACAGTAAAGCGATAGATATAACTCGATACAAGGCTGTTTGGTGGCTGTTCGGCTCCTCCACGGGAACATGAGCCGGGAAGTCGTTTAATCTAAGAGAAGCAGGATGAGACGACTATTTTAGCCGAGTAATGGCCATGTTGGGCTTGGTGGATCAGCGGGGTGGTATAGACAGTTGGATCTGCTGGAGATAAAAACTACAATACCAGGTTTTGGGTTTATATAGAAGGGCAGTGCTTTATATAATCGTGAAAGGGGACCACACGGGTATTACTGCGCTGTGGCATTGAGGGCTTTGTATGATGGGATGGTGTTGTGGCTTCAATCTTGGAACGGGACATGATGATGATAGGAACATACGAACATAAATAAGGGAAACAAGGGAAGGTGCATGAACAGGAAAATAAGGAAAGCTCCTAAAACATAAGGAAAAATTTGGGATGCTGCATGAAGATGAGGGAAAATATGGGAAGCTGCAAGAACTTTAAGGGAAAATAAGGGAAGCTGCAACATAAATAAGAGAAAGTAAGTTAAGCTACAAGAACATAAGGGAAAATTTGGGATGCATGAGCATGAGGGAAAATAAGGGAAGCTGCAAGAACAAACTCAGGGAAAATAAGGAAAACTGAAATAACAAACTCAGGGAAAATAAGGGAAGCTTCTACATAAATATGAGAAAATAAGAGAACCTGGATGAACATAAGGGAAAATAAGAAGCACGTCAAGCCTAAATGTGACAGTTTCTCGTATGATAGACTGGAAAACCAAAGAAAAGTTTTGGTGAAGGTAAAGATAATGCAAGAATGTAACGAGCGAAAATATGTTCATAACTAAGCAAAATATGTTTGGAATTCTCAGATTTTGGGCAATTGAGAGAATGTGATGTTAGACTAAAGAGAGAAAGAAAAATAGATGTACGCACGTAAGAAAGAAATTATAAAAGAAAAGGTAAGAGAAACACACACACACACACACACACACACACACTTAGAGCACCACAGCAAATAGCGCTCGAGAGTTTAGGATAATGGGAAGGTCAAATGAAAGTTACGAGCAGATTCCCAAACGACGCCACAGTCACCAGCTGCGTCCTGAGGCGGCCACACGCGTACCCTCACGCCCGCCTCTTTGTGGGTCACGGGGGGGAGGGACACAAAGGAATACAAAGAAAGCTTCACTCAGCAACAGATCTCCTTTCCCTGACTTGGCTGTTTGAATGTGGTACAGTAACCATTCTAAGAGTAGGAAGGCCAGGAAAGCAAAGCAGAAGGCTCCCCACCCGCTACTCACAACACCCAAAACCGGCCTGAAAACAAACGACACAGTGTTGCAGTGAAAAACTAACAGGAGAAAAGAAGAAAATTAAAATCTCAACATGAAATCTACGAGTAATGAAAATAAGGCATAGGTTTCAATTATGTATAATGCATATGTGCGGATGTGTGGGTGTGTGGGTGCGTTTGTGGGTGTGGGCACGGGGTGGGTGTGACGGCGTGGTGAGGCCGCCTTGATTGCTGTTGGGAGGCACCACTTAATCACGCCGTCTTCTTTTTAACTTTCAACTCGCTAAAGATTCAGTATTTATTTTATATTATATACTTAGTTTGCTGGAAAAGTGTCGACGCTCTTTGAACTCCCGAGACTCCTCAGGCGTATGACTCTATATTAATGGGAAAGGCTCGGTAAATAAAACCACAATATTTATAAAGTGCAATTACTCTGTTCTTTATCTGAATATTTCAAGCTTATCTTAATCTACATAAAAGGAGACTGTTCAGTATTTATATAGGACAATTGTGTATTATTTTCTACATATTTCTGAAGTTCTGAAGTATACCTTAATTTGCAGGCAACGAGACTCGTATTTATATAGTCCAATTAGTAATTCTCTCTCTCTCTCTCTCTCTCTCTCTCTCTCTCTCTCTCTCTCTCTCTCTCTCTCTCTCTCTCTCTCTCTCAAGGTTCTTTCATGCATATCTAAGTCCACATAAAAAGAGGCTGTTTTATCATTCATGAGCCACGAGTAAGGTGAATAATTTGATCAAGTTTCAAGTCTAATAGATACGAGTTTTCACCAGCATCAATCCCTCCACCTGCGATAGGAAGAAAAGTTATATTTTCCTGCAAAAACACGTATTTCCTAACAAAGAAGAAAATGTTAATGGTTTCCCGCTAAACTGCAATACGAAAGTGGCTCTCTGCAGCGCGATTCTTAAGCTTAGAGGTTGTATTCTATCTCGACTTGAGCAATTGGTTTTAAGATTGTAGATCCTGATAATGACGTTTATTTATTTATTTTCCCTACTTTCCTACGCTCCGAAAACATCGTATATATCCCTTATATAATTTAAACTTTTCGTCTATATCATGTGAAAGACATTAAAAGAAAAGCGAAGCTACAATGTCCATCACGAGGTCCATCGCAATCATCAGCCTTGAAATGTAACAATAGTGAATCTCATGTACGCCTCTTTCATTTGCAGCCTTTACCAGTCCGCCACCCACCACAACCTACATTACTTTCCTTGCAGCTTCTCGTCTTCAACAAACCCCAAGGATACCCCACAACTGTGCCCCTGGAGATCGGCCCCGTTCCGCCCCACCCCGCCCGGCCCCGCTCCGATACACAGCCCTCGTCGCCCCGTCTTGCGGCCCTCGGCTGCTGGCGGCCCTTGGATCATTCCCGTCCCACGCCACAGTCCAGGAATCCTGTCCTCCCGTCAGCCATCCCGTCCCGCACCTCTACAGGCCAGCCAGCCCCTCAGTCCCGCACCTCTACAGGCCAGCCAGCCCCTCAGTCCGGCGTGACTCTGAGGTGGTCGCTGACGGACTCGTGTGGTGAACTTAGCAATCCGCCAAACAGACAGACTTATAAAGAAAAGAAAGACATATTTGGGCCTCACTTGTCCCTTGCTTTCAACAGCTTTTGAGTCTACCCCATTATAATTAACCAAATATGAAGAAATAGGAGAATAAGAAACTTCAAGAGGAATCTTACATTGGGTAGAGGAGTCTATTAGCGACTGGTTTTTAAAGGTCTACCATTAGTGAGTTAGCTGCAAGAAAATCGGTTCCCAAAATTGGATGTATAACGTCTGCAATGACGAAAGACCAAGGGAAAGAACGCCTAATACATCGTATCCCAAGGTCTACATCGACTTCACCATAACAACGTATGGGTTTACCTGACGCATTAGTAAGAGTAACAGCAGTTGGCCTGAGGAATGGATTCATTAGGTAGCAGCGAAAGTGATGAACCAGTATATATCAAAAATTGGTAATTCTTGCAACCGATTGTGGCACTTACTCTAAGTGGCAGTCCGACGGTCGCAACTGATATTTCTACGGACTGCCCTACTAGTTTCCCGCCTGGTGGAATACGCGAGCGGGGGAAGAAGAACGAGAATTAGGGCGAGAATCTGGCAAAATATTAGAAGCTGTAGAAGAAAGTATACACCATCGTTTACATGATTTTGCCCTGTTACCATAATACAGATGGTACCTGCACACCTGAGGACGCTGACCTTCATGAAAGGCGCACACTCCAATGGGAACACAAGTTCTAGAAAATACATTATCCTGACAAGCTGAAGTGAAATCTGGGCCTCTATTACCATTATCTCTGTTCTGGCTCGCAGGCCTGGACCCTTGTCTACCTTCCACCATGGAAACATTAGCGCTGTTGTTTACACTCGCATTACTTGAGCCATAGGCCAACAATGTCTCAGCTACACGAGCCAGTTCCTCTAGTGTAGAGCTCTCCTCATATGTCACTAGGAAAGGTCTGATGCTACTAGGTAATGCTTTCAAAAACTTTAACTTTATAAAGGAATCATCCACCCCTAGTTGAGCAGCTATTTTACGCAACTCTCTCAAATACGTGGAAGGTCTGTCACACATTATGTTTTGATTAACAAGAGAGTCAAAAAGTTCAGGCTTTGACCTGGTGAAAAGAGATATCAAAGATTGCTTTAATTCACCATAGTCTGAAGAATTGATGACTTCATCACTCAATTGATTGATTACTCTTAAGTGGCAAATTTGATAATATATGGTGAAATTTGGTACTTGAAACAATGATCTTGGCAAGAACAAACTGTGATTCAATTATTGTAAACCAGCGTGTTACTGAAGTCTCATCAAAGGGTGGTGGTTTGACGGCAACACCTGCGGTCACGGAAGGAACACTATCCTGCGACGCACTAGATGTAAGTAGCGAACCCTCGTCCTGGTTCTGCATAGTTCCAAGGGCATAGATTCCAAACAGGACAAAAGTAAAATAATAGAGTACCTGGAGGACCAGCATATAGTCACTGTGTAGTTATAGTCTGCCACCAATCACCACAGTCCGTAGGCCATCCCTGCCTCCACGATGATCACGTTACGTCTGGTCACTCCGGGGTCACCACATGTGGAGCGGAGATCGGTACGGAAACCTTCCAGACAGGTGCCCTGAGTTTATTTGCGGGCGCTGTTCACAGGCACAGTTAGATTCCTCAGACACGGTCACAGCAAATATACAACAACAGAGAGGCCCAAACTCCAGGTGGTGCTTAAATCACAATAAAGGAAAACCATTGCAGGCGTGTATGTGTGGTGTTTTTGGTAGGCGTCCAGTCAGCCGAATGCCGAGACCGTGGCAGTACCCTACGAGGTGTAAACCGCATTACTGGAACCTACCTCGAACTTCTAATGGTTTATCTATGTACTCCTACATGTGTGTGTGTGTGTGTGTGTGTGTGTGTGTGGCAAGGAGGGGGTGGAAATAACTATGCATGACAGAAAGGTTTAAATGTGTGTGTGGAGGAAAGTGTGCATTAAAAAAATAAATAGGAATACAGAATGAGTGAAGAAGAGGATAATGAAGGATAAGGTAGAGGAGAAAGAATACAGCAAAGATGAAGAAAAAGATATTGAAAGATGAGATATGATAAGAAGGAAAAGAATACACTGCAGGAGGAGAAAAAGGATGTAAATGAAGGATATAACAGAAAAGTATAATGAAAGATAGAATAGAAGCAAAAAGAACACAGGAGGCATGAAGAAAAGAATATTACTGAAGGATGCGAGAGGAAAAAACACTCACCAAGGCCAACAAAAAGGAGAGAGAGAGAGAGAGAGAGAGAGAGAGAGAGAGAGAGAGAGAGAGAGAGAGAGAGAGAGAGAGAGAGAGAGAGAGAGGAATAAAATAAAATATAAAATAAATAAAAAAATGAAAAGGCTCACTGAGGTGCCAGTCTCTACATGACAGAGCCAAAAGAATTACTCTAAAGTTAAGAAGTGTCTTGTATAAGGAAGTACAGACACAGACAGGAGCTCCAGACTTTACCAGACTGACACTTATACTCACGTGGCAAAGAGGACTCCATGTACCAGCCGGCAGGGACAACAGCAACCTTGGCTATGAGTTGCTGTCTCACGTCTGATGCCTCAAATGTGACGTTCTCAAAGGTGAGCATTGACACGGCCTCATCTGGTACATACAGCCTGACAAAGGGTCTGTTGTCAGTATTTGTATTGGGAAGATATGGGTGGTGTTTATTTATTTGTGTATGTCTCTCTGACGTTTTTATTTTATTTTATTTCTTTTTTATGCAGGAGGGACACCGGCCAAGGGTAACAACCCCCCTCGCCCCCTCCACCCCCCCAAAAAAAACACTTCATGCTGGTCCCTGAATAGGGTCCAAAGCGGTAGTCAAAACCTGAAGGATAAGTGTCTTGAAACCTCCCTCTTGAAGGGATTCAAGTCACAGGAAGTGGAAATACAGAAGCAGGCAGGGAGTTCCTGAGTTTACTAGAGGAAGGGATGAATAATTGAGAATATTGGTTAACTCTTGCATTAGAGAGGTGGGCAGAATAGGAGTGAGAGAAAGAAGAAAGTCTTGTGCAATGAGGCCGTGGGAGAAGGGGAGGCATACAGTTAGCAAGATCAGAAGAACAGTTAGCATGAAAATAGCAGAAGATAGCAAGAGATGTAATATGAGAAAGAGGCTGAAGACAGTCAGTTAGAGGAGAGGAGTTGATGAGACGAGAAGCTTTTGATTCCACACTGTCTAGAAGAGCAGTATGAGTGGAATCCCCTAGACATATGAAGCCTACATGGACAGATAAGCTCCCTGTACAGAGTTAGCAGCTGAGGGGGGGGAGGAGGAAGACTGGAGGACACATTCCAGAACATCTAACTTCATAGAAGCTGTTTTAGCTAGAGATGAGATGTGAAGTTTCCAGTTTATATTATAAGAAAAGGGCAGACTGAGGATGTTCAGTGTAGAAGAAGGGGACAGTGAGGAAGAGGGGATAGTTATCTGAAAGGATGTGTTGGGTTGATAGATGGAAGAATTGAGTTTTTGAGGCACTGAATAATACCAAGTTTGCTCTGCCCCAATCAGAAATTTTAGAGAAATCAGAACTCAGGTGTTCTGTGGCTATCCTGTGTGAACTCTTTACTTCCTGAAGGGTTGAACGTCTAGGAAAATAATTTGAAAAGTGCAGGGTGGTATCATCAGTGTAGGAGTGGATAGGACAAGAAGTTTGGTTCAGAAGGTCATTGATGAATAATAAGAAGAGAGAGAGGGTGACAGGACAGGACCCTGAGGAACACCACTGTTAATAGATTTAAGAGAAGAACAATGACTGTCTACCACAGCAGCAATAGAACGGTCAGAAAGGAAACTTGAGATTAAGTTACAGAGAGAAGGATAGAAGCTGTTGGAGGGTAGTCTGGAAATCAAAGCGTTGTGCCAGACTCTATCAAAAGCTTGTGATATGTCTAAGGCAACAGCAAAAGTCTCACCAAGATCTTTAAAAAAAGGATGACCAAGTCGCAGTAAGGAAAACCAAAAGATCACCAGTAGAGCGGCTTTGATGGAACCCTGTACTGGTGATCAGATAAAGGTTGTTAAGTGATAGATGTTTAAAGAATCATCCTGTTGAGAATAGATTCAAAAACTTTAGATATGTAGGAAATTAAAGCAATAGGACGGTAGTTTGAGGGATTAGAACAGTCACTATTTTTAGGAACAGGCTGCATGTAGGCAAACTTCCAGCAAGAAGAAAAGGCAGATGTTGACAGACAGAACTGAAAGAGTTTGACTAGGCAAGGTGCTAGCATGGAGGCACAATTTCGGAGAACAATAGGAGGGACCCCATCAGGTCCATAAGCCTTCCGAGGGTTTAGGCCAGCAAGGGCATGGAAAACATAATTGCAAAGAATTTTAATAGGTAGCATGAAGTAGTCAGAGGATGGAGGAGAGGGAGGAACAAGCCCTGAATTGTCCAAGCTAGTGTTTTTTAGCTAAGGTTTGAGCTAAGAGTTCAGCTTTAGAGATAGATGTGATAGCAATGGTGCCATCTGGTTGAAATAAAGGAGGGAAAGAAGAAGAAGCAAAGTTATTGGAGATGTTTTTGGCTAGATGCCAGAAGTCATGAGGGGAGTTAAATATTGAAAGATTTGGACACTTTCTATTAATGAATGAGTTTTTGGCTAGTTGTAGAACAGACTTACCATGGTTCCAGGCAAAAAATATAAAGCCTATGAGATTTTGATGATGGAAGGCTCAAGAACCTTTTGTGGGCCACCTCTCTATCATATATAGCATGAGAACAGGTTAGGTTAAACCAAGGTTTGGAAGGTTTAGTTCAAGAAAAGAGTGAGGAATATACGCCTCCATGCCAGACACTACCACCTCTGTTATGCAATCAGCACACAGAGATGAGTCTCTGACACAGAAGCAGTAGTCATTCCAAGAAAAATCAGCAAAATACCTTCTCTGGTTCCCCCAACTAGCAGGGGTAAAATGCCAGAGGCACTTCTGCTTATGGAATGCTGAGGAGAGATTGGAGCGATGGGACAAGCTACAAATATGAGATTGTGATGGGAGGAGCCCAACAGAGAAGAGGGTGACAGCATAAGCAGAAGGATTAGAGGTTATGAAAAGGTCAAGAATGTTGGGTGCATCTCCAAGACAGTTACGATTATGAGTAGAGTGTTGCACCAATTGCTCTAGGTTGTGGAGGATGGCAAAGTTAAAGGCTAGTTCACCAGGAAGGGAGAGGAAAGCCAAAGTTGGTGGTGAACATTGAAGTCTCCGAGAATGGAGATCTCTGCAAAAGGGAAGAGACTCAAAATGTGCTCCACTTTGGAAGTAGTCAAAGAATTTCTTATAGTCAGAGGAGTGAGGTGAGAGGTATACAGCACAGATAAATTTAGTTTGAGAGTAACTCTTGTCATAGGCAGATGGTGGAAAACTTGGAAAATTCAATAGTGTGGGCACAAGAGCAGGTTAAGTTGTTGCACACATAAATCCAACATCCAGCTTTGGAGTGAAAATGAGGATAGAGAAAGTATGAGAGAATAGAAATGGGGTTAATGTCAGTTGCCTCAGACACCTGTGTTTCAGTGAGGAAAAGAAAATGAGGTTTAGTAGAGGAGAGATGGTGTTTTACAGATTGAAAATTAGATCTAAGACTGCGAATGATGCAGAAGTTAATGAAGAAAAAATTGAGGGGGATGTCAAGACACTTAGGGTCAATACCAGAAGAGCAGTTCGACCTGGGGACGTTTGTGGTCCCCTCCCCAGATGGGGACTTCAAGGCTGGTGTAGGAGTTGTCATGATAATTTTGAATTTTGAGTGAAGGGTGTATGTGTAATTAGGTGCTTGTAGTTTTGTGTGAAGGAAGAGAGTTGTCTTTAAAGGGCAGGCTGTGACTTCCACCTTGTATAGGAAGACACAAAGAGAACTGTTCAGTGAGATCATAGCTGGATTTAATGATAAGTTCACAGCACTCCCTGATCCAGTGCTTTAGACTTCACTGGGAGTAATCATTTCAGCAGATGTCTACTACCTCCTCCTTGTAATATTCTCTTCTGTTTCTCACTTGGCATACCTCTGAATAACCTCAAAGTGTCCCTCAGCAGTCTTTGCCAGCAGTTCACCCACAAATGTCTGGCCCTGAGGAGGAGAGAGAAGAGGCTCAGGAAAGAAAATACAGTACAGATGCAATTTCTCTCAACTCCTGCCCTTTCTTATGGAAGGATAACAGATGAGGTATAATTTTACTTCCTTCATCTATCTATTTATCTATATACCAGGCCACCAATCCCAGACAAAAGCACCACTCACTCACATACACATCACTCACACTCTTAGGCCCATCAGTCTCTGGTGGGAAGGAACAGTCTTGTGGACCACCCTACAACACCCTAGCAACCATACTTATAAAACTCTGCTATGGTTACATCCTAGCTAGTAAGGGAACTTGAATTATGGGACTTGAGTGCTAAGTGACTGTCCTAGCAGGGGACTCTGTTGAGTTACTGTCTTAAGGTGCTAACACCACTACCGGCTGACATAAGCAGACATGTAGTGCTTTTTGATGAATCTTGCATGAAACGGCTGATAACGAGTAAAAATGATATGTATAATAAAACAAATATATTCATTTAATGGTTCTCAACAATAATCTGACTAGTTTAAGCTTAATTATTGAAGGTATTTATTTACCACTGTTGTCATTTTGTCAAAACAACAATCAGGTGGTGCCAACTTTGACTGCACACCAAGGTGGTGCATGCATCACTGTGTTACTGATGACCCTGCTGGTGGTCTGCTGTGAGGGCCCCAAGTCATCCACACTGATGTGTTGCATCTTGCCTGTTGTGAAGTACCACAGAGTGATGGACACTTGCATCTCAGGGGAGAGAGCCTTATTTCTTGAAATTGGTCTCTTCAGTATTTCCCACACAAAATCAATCACAATGATCCCAGTACAGACCAGCCGATATGTCTTCAGCTCAGTCATCCAACTCATTGAGGACTTCCTTCTTGTCATGAAAAGTCTGTTGCTGCTGCTGGCAGTGTCAGTGGAGTTAATCTAGCACAGCCTTGCTTGCTGATAGGATGCAATCTTAAAGGCAGGTTCACACTGGCTGTGATGCTACACTAGCTATACGATGCGTATGATGCAAAGCTGTGTAGCTTCCAGTCATTACTGCTTGTTGCTCCCCTAGGAAGAAAAGGTGCAAACTGTTTGCTATGGAACAACTTATAGAAGAACTACAGAAATACCCGTGGTTGTATGTTGGTCTTGCTGGATTTATTTCATGCACTCAATTTCTTTTTCTTTGCCACAGCTAGAAGCAGTAGTTCCTCCTCAAGAGACCACAGAGCAATGTCTCCCATGATGCTGCAGATGCACTGAGCTACTGAGTGATGTGACAATTGATGCAAGCACTGTCTGACAGCACAGCATCATTTACGGTGTGAATACTCACGTGGCAAGCATCGCATCGCCAGCGTCAGGCTATAGGATTGCACAGCCAGTGTAGCATTGCAGCCTAGGTGAACCCATCTTTTATGATGCATCTTGAGGACTTCAGACGGTATCTTTCAGAATTTAAGTGGCAAGTTCCACCATATTGAGGATGTAAAACGATGATTTAATGTTTAAGCAGTAATTTAGTGATAATGCATATGGTCCCAGGAGGTTTGGCTTAACAAAATGTAAACTTACAAGACTGTGGTCTGCTTTTGGTAAGGTTTTTTGAAACTGTTAACCGACAAACATGATTTATTTTTACTTACGGTAGCTATGATGCCTATTTAAGTGTGTACAAATTGTAGGATGATAGATAAAAAAATAAGAGGAAGAAAAGTTAATATATAAATTTCTATATCTATACAATTTTTAACTCATAACTCCTTAAAACTAAATCAACTCATTATTATCTAAAAATTATCAGTGACAAAAGTAATTACTGCTAAATCAATTTTATGCACATTCTACACAAAGATGTTTTTATAGTAGGGAAAAGATATATATTAGTGTGTGACTTTCAACGTAACTTAGAAAATGTGTACTTATGCATATGAAAAATATATCTTAATGAAATAAAAAAAAATCTTTACATAAAATCTGTGAGCAATGCAGACATACACAACGAAAAAAGTAAATAGCACATAAAACTAATGATGAAGTATCACTTTAAAGAAGAAAGGCTTACATTTGAGAAGTGTGATTTATTGCATCATCAATCAACCCCTGCAACACACTCCATATCTGTGTGAATTGGGGTGTTCCTCTGCTTCCCCCTGCAGGGTGTGTCCATGGCTGCATCTCTGGCCTTCAGGTACTCCTCCAGTGTAGTGACAAACTCAGTACCAAGATAGTCTGAGTGTGTGTCCATGGCTGCATCTCTGGCCTTCAGGTACTCCTCCAGTGTAATGATAAACTCAGCTCCAAGAGTGTCTGTGAAGCCACTTGACAAGCAGCCTACATTGTAATTGCAGACGCCCGTCACAATTGGGAAGTTCACTGTCCTGTCTGAAGTATTCCAATACTTGGAACAATTCTCCACACTCATGAATGCAGGTGTTCATTGCAGGTCATGCCTTTGAGGCATCTCATCATCTTTTCATCTGACGTCAGATGATGCATCAAATGATACATCACAATTCATCACATCACCACTGTCAGGTTTGAAAACAGCTGATCTACTTTTTTCTATTACAATTTTTTTTTTTACTCACAGCAAGGCCTGTAATGCACTAAGCATACTGAAGGTATGTGGTGGTGGTAGCTGGCTAAGTCACAGAAGTATGTATTTCCTGGGTCATGGCATTCTGTCATAGTCTTCACAGAAGATAATAACACAATTTCTCTCATAAATTTTATGAGTTGTGTGGGTGGTCTGACACCAGCGTGGCAGTACACACATGCCCTGTCCTCAACTTAGGCCAACTAAGTACTGACTCATTATCAAGTAACTACTGCCCCACTCCCTCCCCTCCCACCACTTAGGGATAACATGCCACACATCTGAAGAAAGTCTTAAAAAATCATGCACACACAAAAAAAAACCAGATACAGTACATGAAAAATAGCAAAACATAAGGAGTACCACAAGGTGTAATCTAAAGCCTGATTGTAAACAAGTCACACCCCAGACACACGGCTCAAACTTTGGCAGATTGTTGCCAAAGTGCTGGATGATTTTTCAGCGTGCACAGCCCAATTTTGTTTTTTTGCATACATTTTCATTCAAAAATGTGGATTACAGTCCCTTAATTAACTTGGTAATTTCTGTCCATCTCCTCACCTTGAAAGCCTCACCATCAAACATTAAGCCAGAATTTTTGTAAACAAACTGGGCCAGAGTCCTTGTCAATAAACTGAACACCTCTTGATAACAGAATGAATATTGTTATATTACTCAATCCAAAAAAATTTACCTTGATTTCTGTCCATTTCCTCACCTTCAATGCCTTGCCATCAAACTACAACCCAGAATTTTTGTCAACAAACTGAACACCTCATGATAACAATAATAGAAATGATAGTTTTATTACTTAAAAAAAAAAAATCAAATAAATAAATAAAAAAAAATCCTGTCTGTCTCCTCACCTTGAAAGACTTGTCATCCAGCACCAAGCCAGAGTCCTTGTCAACAAACTGAACACATCATGTTAACAAAGATTATACTGTTTTGTTACTCTTTATATGCAACATTTAAGGCAATCATGCCTGTCTGTCTCCTCACCTTTGAAGGCCTGGCCATCCAGCACCAAGCCAGAATCCTCGTCAACAAATTGAACAGTGATGGCGATGGGCTGTCCGGCCTGCACTATGCTGGGCTGCTGCAGGACCATTGCTGCACTCATCTGTGTTGAGCTGAGGGAAGGCCAAAAGAAGAAATCACTTATGCACTGAGGGGAGACCAAAAGATGACCAGCTATTAGATCACTTATGATGACTCCAATAGCAAATAGTAAATACTGAGATCCTTTTCTCTCCTTTTTGGCATGTCAGACTTGAGGTTTTCAGTCTAGCCCTAATCCCTAGAGACTTCCTTTAATGTACCCTGATTAAGTTAAATTTAAGAGATAGGAAGGAATTGGTTCTTAAATAGAGTGGTGGATGAATGGAATGGACTCAGTAATGAGGCTGTTAATTCTGATTCTTTTGTGAGCTTTAAAATAAGATTACACAGGTTTAAGAATGAGGATGATAGGTGGAAATAGGTAGGCATGTTTTGTACAGGGACTGCCATGTATAGGCCTGATGGCTTCTTACAGCTTCACTTATTTTCTTATTCTTCTGTTCTTACACCAGACACTTATCCTTTGGATGGTCCTTTTGACCTCTCTTTAGGGGCTGGCACTCTCATTGGGCTTTTTTTTGCACTTTTTGTTGCCCTTGACCAGTCCCCCTCTTACATAAAAAAGACTTGTACCTACCTGAAGGTCTCCACCAGGGTGGCAGTGAGGACTGGAGCATAGCTGGGGAAGGTGATGGTGAAAGAGAGGTTGTACCCTTCCCCGGGCTTGCTGACAGACAGGTCGGTAAAGGTGGCAGTGCTGTTCCTGTAGGGAACTGTGGTGGTGCCAATGAGGATGGCACCTGGCGGAGCTCCTGACAAACTAGCCGTGACCTGCCAGGGATCACTCTTGTGGCCCAGGTCACTGATGGGTGCACCCTGAGGAGAGGATGAGAGAGAGAGAGAGAGAGAGAGAGAGAGAGAGAGAGAGAGAGAGAGAGAGAGAGAGAGAGAGAGAGAGAGAGAGAGAGAGAGAGAGAGAGAGAGAGAGAGACAGAGAGAGAGAGAGAGAGAGAGAGAGAGAGAGAGAGAGAGAGAGAGAGGAGAGAGAGAGAGAGAGAGAGAGAGAGAGAGAGAATAATTATTGGTGGATCTTTGAGTCCTTTCATGAGAAACAAAAAGGCCTGAAGGTTTATTACAACACACACACACACACACACATCACACACACACACACACACACACACATACAAAGACACACACAAGGACTGAAGGAATACAGAGATGGGATAAGGAGTGTAGCCCAGCCCCTGTATACCACAAGTAGACAAACAAAGGTGATGGTGGCAAGAAATGTACATAAACTGATGGATGAATAAAGATGGAGACAGAACCAGAGATGTGTAGCTCAGGTCCTGTATACTACAACTACAGGACACACCTCTTTATCCAGTACAGTGACAGACGGCTGCATTTCAAACACTGTGTACTGCACCACACTGCTGGGCACACCACTCAGCACCAATATACTGGATGGCTCGACATACTCTGTCACTGCCAGGCTCTCCTTGATCTTCTCTGCCACCTCCTTCTCCTGCTGCTTGTAGAACGGTTCGACATCTGGAATGACAACAGTGCCTTCCTCCTCTGTAGCTTTTGGAGGGGCTTCCTTGGGTGGTGGCTCGATGGGGTCACTCACCTGAGGAAGAGAGGTGGGGGACTGGAGGAACACACTACCTCTGTTAATGATTCAGCTGTTGACAAAGTGCAGGAGGACATGATTCAAGGCAGTAAAGGGGCAGAGAACAGTGCCATTTTACCAAGAGGAGTTACAGGAGGGAGAGGTGATTCAAGTTAGAAAAGGGGCAAAGAACAGTGTCTGCCTTAAGAGAAGGCACTAGAGGAAGAGATAACATAAGATCACAAAGGAACAGAGAGCAGAGATTCACTTTACCGAGAGAGAGGCACAGTTGCTGCACGATTCGTCCTGGAATCTATTGATGGCCTTTTCCAGACTCTGCACCAGCTTCTCATAGGGAATCACCTCCCCGCCAGTTGCTCCCTTCTCCCCCTCACCATTCAGGCTTATAGTTGGAATGCTGGCCACCTCAGCCTAAACAAATTTAAGTTATATTCTTAAACATTTTGTTCTCTGGTAATTATTTTCATATATAATGAATAGTAAGAATCTCATAGGCAATTTTGTCACAGTCCTTGTTAAACTACCACTATCTATCTATCTATATACCAGGCTGGCAATCTCACACAGGATGGCCCAGAAAAAGCATCACACACTCCTGCACACATCACTCACACTCTTAGCTCCATTAGCACCTAGCAGAAAGGGACAGTCTTGTGGACTGCTACATCCCAGGAGCTTAGGCACAGCACAGCTGTCCACATACTTCCACAGCAAGGCATCACAGCATAAACTGGTTTAATTCTGCCCTTTCATGGTGAGATCATTCCCTATCACAAGAGTAATAAAAATGACCTTGAAAATCCAGACAAATTCCATTAGATCTACAATTAGTTGAAACTCCCAAACCTTTAAGAACAAGTCTTGCATGTTGAGCTACTAGCAAGGGAGACCAGGCAGCCCAGACAGCCAAACCAAACACAGCCACACCCAACATAGCCACAAACAACATGGTCACACACAACACACAGACCCAACAAAACCAGACTCAACACAGCCACACCAAACACAGCTGCACCCACCACAGTCGGACTCAACATAGACCAGACCCACCAACACACATCCTCACCATCACTTCAGCCAGCACTATACCCACCTCCAGCCTTCCCTGCTGTCTCTTGGAGTCCTCCCGCATAACACTGATGACCCTGATGTTGTCTGGGGATACCTCAAACAGGTTGGCCAGATTCATCACAAGGTTCTGCTCATAAAACTCATCTTCCTTCACCATGAGGCCACTGGTGAGGGTGATCATGGGAGTGGTCTTGATGTCAAGGACGTGGCCTCCGCGCAGCACCACATGGACCAGCTTGGCACTACGCTGGAAGTAATTGGTCCCTACTACCTGCAGGGGAGGGTCTGGGTGAGCTGGAGAGATGGCAATAGGGACAGGCATGCCACAACAGTGTTTCCCTTGCTTAAAATTATCAAGGAGAGCTATGACAAAACTGACAAGGAGAGACATGACAAGATTGATAGGAAGGCATGACAAAACTGACAGGAAGAGGCATGACAAAACTGACAGGGAGAGACATGACAAGACTGACAGGAAGGCATGACAAAACTGACAGAGAGGCATGACAAAACTGATAGGGAGAGACATGACAAGACTGACAGGAAGGCTTGACAAAACTGACAGGGAGAGGCATGACAAAACTGACTGGAAGAGGCAAGGCTGAGTTGTTGTTCTGTTACCCTAAACTAGCAGGGAGAGACAAGGCAGAGCAGTTGTTCCTTTGCCCCAAACTGACAGGGAGAGGCAGGGCAAAGTACAGAGTTCCAGTGCCTCAAACAATACAACACAACACACAGCCATTCCTTACATTCCCTACACAACACAACACACAGTCATTCTTTACATTCCCAACACAACAAAACCATCCCTTACATTCCAAACACAACACAGCACACAGCCATCCCTTACATTGTCCAGTGTGGGAAGGAAAGCCTGAGGGTGGGTGGGGTCCTCAGGCAACAGCTGATAGCCAGCTGCAGAGATGTTAAGGTTGGCTGGGGGAAACAAAGAACACTATCCACATAGATGTCATAAACGCTGAGGCTTTGGGAAGAAGATGCGTAGGACAACAGCCTCGGAGGATGGACTGTGTGGGCAGGTGCAGACACAGCACCTGAGGATGTGATGTGAGTGGAGGATCAGTGGTGGTGAGGTTAGGTTAAAGATGCAGCACCTGAAGCAGTAAGTGATTAGATTAGGTTAGATTAGGCTGGGTTAGTGTTGGGTGAGGTTGTGCTGGGTCAGTGTGGCTTAAGTGAGGTTAGGCTGGGTTGAATGATGTTAAGTTATGTGTCAAAAAGATTGGTGTGAATTGCCTGCTGTTTATCTCCAATTACTATTATTATTATACTGCTGAAAATTACTACAACTACTACTACCACGGCTGCAATCACTGTCTACTACTACTACTACTACCATTCCAACCACTGCAACTACTACAAGCACCATAGCAGTACCTGAGGGGGCGTGCTGGTCATGGCCATCTCATATGTCATCCCGGTTGCCACAACTGAGAAGAAGGTTGAGATTCGCTCCTGACACATGTAGCCAGCACCCCAGCCTCTGTCCATTGGTCCATTGAGGAGATCCACATACCCACTGGGGCCTGGAGAGGAGGAGGAGGAGGAGGAGGAGGCGGCATTAATGACACTTGCCAAAAATCCCAAGTGGAATTGACAATCTGGTAAATAGATTTAAAGGAACAAGAGAAAAGTCTGGCACATCGACAGATTTATGGGGACAAGAGGAGAAGGTGACTTGTATTGCTCACCAGGGTTGGCAATGAGGGCGATGGGGGAGAGGCGCCACACCTCTGTGTCTGTGTCTATGCTCTCAATGATCATGAGGTGGCGACGCAGCGAGAAGCACTTCCATGCCTGCCACGATGGAACCACAGCACAGGAAGCATCACGGACAATGCCTGTGGGATGAGACAAAAGGAGAGTATGGGGAGTGTTAAGGGATCTCAAACAACAATAAGTCTTTAGTTTCTTAAGTGCCTGGTTTGGGTGCAGTGTGTGTGCAAGTGTGTGTTGTAGAGCTGTGTGGATATCTGACACACACACACACACACACACACACACACACACACACACACACACACACACACACACACACACACACACACACACACACACACACACACACAGGAAAAGTACAAGGAGACCTACATAGAACTATAAAAAGGGGGAAGATATGATAAAGAAAAGTAATAAGGAAAAGGATTTGTGGGTGATTATCCAGGACACACTGTCACCAGAGAAGCACATGTGGGAATTTTGGCCACGCATAGAGGATTTTTAGTAACATTAGAGTGGCTTTTACCTACATGGACATGAATATGACGAAAAAAATAATTACAACCATGATTATGCCCTGAGTTAGAGTACGCTGCAGCAACTGAGGAAACTGGAAAGAATGCACAGGACAGCAGCAAAGATGGTGCCAGAATTGAAGGAAAAGACTTATGAGGAGTGACTAAGAATGAGATTAATAACACTGGAAGAGAGAAGAGAAAGGGGAGACTTAATAACAGTGTGCAAATCAATAAACAGTATGGAAAAGTTAGACCGACAAGTTTTGGAGATACATGTAAATAAGGGAACAAGATGTAGAAGAGGACATACAAAAAGATTAAGAAGAGTAAATGTCTCAGTGACATCAAGAAATATAGTTTCCTATACCAAAGCACTGATCTCTGGAATAGTTTAAGCTGTAATAGTTTTACAGTTGCTAGTGTAAGCAAATTTAAAGAGAAACTGGATAACTGCAGCTATGGAGACAGGTCAAATGACATCAGGACCATAGGGGCTCAAGCATCACCTCCCCAAATATGGAGTTACATACATCAAAAGAATTAGCAACTCTTCCTCTGTCCAGCTATGACATTTGCAACACTGTTTTTCAGCTTCCATATGGTTGAAGGTCCTGAAGTAGCAAATGGAGTCATTGATATGGGATTCAAGTGTTGTGTGGGCTGGTTGAACTAAGGGGTGCATTCATTCAAGACCAGCCAGGCTCAAGCCCAGCGAGAGGGAGCCAGCCAGTGGGAGTGTGTGATGCACAGTGCATAACCATCTCTTGCTCAATCAGTGTTTTTCTCCAGAAGAAACACGTCACCCGGAGTCAATCACTGCACTGCTTACTACCCCTCCTCACGCTTCCTCACACAGTCCTGCCCAAACCTCCTTCATACCCAATCTTTTCCTGTGACTAACCAGTGCCACCTGTTAAACCTTTGTCTCACTATTATTACTAACTCATGACTTCCTCTAACATAACATTCATTCACCCTTCAATTTGTTGCTTTCTTTTAAGTAACTAATGTAATGCAGTAGCAATACTAGTATTTACTATTTTTTCAAAACTCTGAGTCTATTATACTTTTTATTCATGTAGTTTATTATATGATTATTATTATTATTATTATTATTATTATTATTATTATTATTATTATTATTATTATTATTATTACTGTTATTATTATTATTACTATTGTCATACTATTTTATTTTTTCTTGTGATATCAGGAAGATGTTAATAATTTCATTATTTACTTCAGGTAAAACATTTTATTAAGGTTCAAATTCCAGGTCATGCAAAAATATATACACAAACTTAAAGGGAGGAGTTATATTTTACATGCCAGTGTGCATATGCAACTTATGATTTTTTTAAATTTTAGGTAAAAAAATTTTGAAGACCAGGGTTTTTATCTGAAACTTAGTTGAAATTTATATCTTTCTTAGAAGTGGTGTTATTGTTGATAAACTTTAGATAAGTTTTCTCAATTCAAAAAAAAATGGCACTTGAGTCTCTATGGTCCTGATGCCCTCAAATGAGCTTTAGCTCATATCCTGTACAATACAACTAGGTAAATACAGCTAGGTAAATAAGCACATACACACACACACACACACACACACACACACACACACACACACACACACACACACTGTACCTTTATTCGGAAACTTGTCAGCTGCCTCAATCTGGGATCTGTCAGGATTCTGTCTGATTGGAAGAGGAATGCGGTAATCTCCAATGCCCCTCCGAGGATCTCCGTCCCACTCCCAGTCAGCCTGAGAGATTACTGTGGCATCCTTTTCACCTGCAGAGAGAGAGAGAGAGAGAGAGAGAGAGAGAGAGAGAGAGAGAGAGAGAGAGAGAGAGAGAGAGAGAGAGAGAGAGAGAGAGAGAGAGAGAGAGAGAGAGAGAGAGAGAGAGAGAGAGAGAGAGAATGTGATGTGAGGGAGAGGTGGATGTATAAGGAAAAATGGATAAAAAAAGAGATGTTAATCCAGTAACAAAGGGATTCTAGATACTTAAGAGGATATAAGAAATAGCTGAGATAGAGATCAGCTTCACTACAAAGAAATACAGATACTTGGAATGTACTGGAGATGATAGATACATAGAGTGTCCATTGGCTAAACTAGAATGATATACATAAAGAGCAGTGTAGTTCAGATCCAGTATACCAAAACTATATTAACACACACACATGTAAATCCACACTAACCCAGCAGAGATCCATCAACATCCGTCACCACCACCTTCTTTAGTCCATCACAGTCCGTATCCACACAGTCTGACGGATCAATGCTGCTCAAGTTGGGCCTAGGAATGTACATGTAGTTCTCCTGTGGTGTGTTGAGGAACAAGAGACACTTGACAAACGTCGGGTGGTTGGCGTCCTCTGACTGAGGGTTCACCATGAGAGCAGTGCCTCGCCCGCAGTCGGTGTCACGGAAGTTGTGGAACGTGAGACCCTCAAAGTGTGTGGAGCCGTAGAGTGCTGGGTAAGTGCCAGCGTTACTGAAGGTCATGAGAGGTGCCACTGTGGGGGAATGCAAGTGTCAAGTGTTTAGGGATCAGATGTAGTCAGCTGTGCTGTGCCTGAGCTCCTGGGGTGTATTAGGGTGGACCATATAACTATCACTTTGTAATGGCACATTTTATTTGAGTAAGCTTCGGTAATTTTATCAAGCCCAAAGTTTAATCTATTTTCTGAGGTGTCTTCATGCTCCTCTCTAGAAGCCATTCTGGTTCTATGCAAGTGAAAATAACAGGAACAGGAGAGGAAGAGTCCATCACACCTTTTCTTATGTCAGAGCATGGATATCATAGACACTACATATGGATACATAACAAATGTTCTCACAACAAACACCCAACTCACTAGGGCTGGGCGGGAGATGATTACTGGATCCGAACCTGTAAAATCCTGAGAAGCGATACAAATCCAATTACTGCGTCAGGATTCTAGAATCTGGTGTAGAATCCAGTCCTCAGACAAGGTCTCTTAATTCGTGAGTAAAAAATAGTTATGGAGAACAACGTAAGAGTAAACTGATTTGTTCATTAATATAGTCTGTATGATGTTATTAATCATGCTTTTGGAGCATATAAACAATGAGGTCTAAGGGACTAGTTATGAAATTTACTTGTGTACACTAGCGACATGTCGAAGCTTATAGTGTTGCTAAAGTCACCATCTCTTTCGTTGGAACTGATACGCCAATTTCATGTAACGTCATACCATGGCATACATATACGACATGACATGGGCAGAGCTCTCAGTCAAGGCTGAGGACTGATGGGGGGGAACCTATGTAGTTGTTTCCATGGGTATATGCATACCTAATATGATTATGTATAGTTACTTCTAACACTGTTTTACAGCAACTTTTTACCTGTATAATAATAGCCAAAATTTATTTCAGTAACTATCCTGCTTTTATGTAGGTCTCCCCAAAGCCGTGCATCTCGAGTTGAGTAGTCTACTTTTGTTTTAAGGGACTTTCTGTAAATACCCTGAATTTAATAAAAAACAGTGGTTCTGCATGATGGCAGCCAAGCGTGGCAGAAATGCGCCCATTTGGGATTATGTGGAGCTATCAATTCCAAAACAAGCAATATGTTTGGTCACTACAGTACCAAAGCCAGTAACTGCCACAACAAAACCAAAGAAAAAATCACTGGTGTAAATTTGATTTGAAAATGCATAATCTGGCATGTTCATCACCTCAGCCATCCACAGGCCCTTCTATTGAGCTGAGAAGATACTTTGAGGAGCCTCATTTATGCAGGGACAGCAATCCACTGGCGTGGTGGAAGCAACACGAAACCCTCTTCCCCAAGTTAAGTGAAGTGGCCAAGAAATTTTTATTCATTCCTGCCTCATCTGTTCCCTCAGAAAGACTCTTTTCCAAGGCAGGGGAGCTTATCTCCCACAGGCAGAGCAGCCTTAAGGAAGGGAATATAAATATGATTCTCTTCCTTAATAAGAACATGTGAAGAGCCGCTTCCTACCAGTGCCAAGTGATATCCTTCTAGATGCCTTTTTGTTCTATAGTATTGCATGCATTTTGTTTTCATGGAAACTTTTATGTGGTCATACTACTAGTCATACTGTAGTACTAATTAAATTATTTTCTGTGATAAAGATTTTTTTTTTCCTTTTTTTTACGGAACTGATGTGATAATACATTCTGTGATGGACATGATTTTATTGTATATATTTTCTTATTTTCCACTTGTTAACATCAAATACATAAAATGTTAAGTTGAATGTTATCTGAATGCAAAATCATGTATGGATGTAATCATATGCTTATCTAGTATCCGTTGTAATTGTAAGGAAATATTAAGGAAATTAATGTAATGAAATCCAATGCAATATTAAGGAAATTATTGACTGTGATAAGGAGAGAAGTATTTTAATTTATGGAAATATGCTGTAATGTCTGGAACAATATGATTTTTTTTTCTCATTTCCAAACTTTAGTAGAGGAGGACTCTTTTGTTACTACTTTCTTACTGTTATTCTTAAAATAGCAAAAACAATTATGATGCCAAAAATAATGTTAATGTATCAAGAAAACATTTAGAAATAATGTACCCTATTTGTCAATAAATGGAAAATCTATCATAAATGTGTATGAATAACTATAACATCCTTGTATCATTTAAAGTAAATTAATGAAAGTAATAGCAATCTGAATGGTTACTTATAGTGCGCGTCCTTCACCTTGCTGAAGTGTGTCTCACTTAACTATAACTGCACATGTATTTTCATGATTGCATATTTATATCATGGAATTCTTCATATAATATATATATATATATATATATATATATATATATATATATATATATATATATATATATATATATATATATATATATATATATATATATATATATATATCCTTGGTAAGCATCATGGGAAACACAGTCTGCATCTCGGCAAATTCCAGCCAAAGGGAGAGAGTCGTGATGTTTGTAACAGGTGGAGGGGAATCCTGGATTCTCTCCGTGGTTGGATTCCCTTGCAAACACCAATGAATCTCGTGCCTGGCAGACAATAGGAAGAATCTCGGGTGCCTGGGGCTTGTTAAGAACTTAAGAGTACATAGGATTCATGGAAGGTTCGAATCTCACGAATCCAACAGGGCAAGTAATCAGATTTGCGATTACCTGTTTTATAGAATCCTGCCCAGCCCTACAACTTACTATTAGATCCAGAGGTGAATGATGCTAAGAGGATGCCAGTGTTTCCTCCGCCGACGCCTCCGCCAAAAAATTTATCTCCATAGAACTTCATTATCCGGGACTTGGATGCCTGGTATTCACAAGTGTGTGATGGGGAGACACCCACAAACAGGGAGTGACTGGCATTGGCTGTCTTGGGGTGGAACTTGTGACTCAGTGAATCTGGCTCATAGATGATCTGCATTGCTCCCAGGGGACTGTCCACAGAGACAACCTGGGAGAGAAGAAGCCTTCCTCAGTCACACCTAGTGCAAGCATGTCTTCCTTCAATGCATCTATAAATTTTCTCTTAGGTATTGGGGTCTTAAGGACAATATATTACAGCAATTTTGGAATTTATAGTGTCTCTCCTCCTCCTCTTCCTCCAGCTTACATTGGTGATGAGGGAGCTGGCATAGTGCTGGACATAGAAGCCTGTGTCTGAGATTCTCCAGATGTAGAAGTTGTTGAGTCTGCAGCAGTCTGTCAGTGGCCCCGTGCCTCCCTTCTTCCATAGCTGCACAGTATACAAGGGTTAGGACAACACTGCTAATGCTACTGATTCTCTCTCTCTCTCTCTCTCTCTCTCTCTCTCACTACATCTGCACACAGCAACAAAAAGGTGGCAGGAACAAGGTACAGTAGCACTAGTAGCACCAAAACTTCTCTATCTCTCACACTGTCTCATTCTCTCTCTCTCTCTCTCTCTCTCTCTCTCTCTCTCTCTCTCTCTCTCTCTCTCTCTCTCTCTCTCTCTCTCTCTCTCTCTCTCTCTCTCTCTCTCTCTCTCTCTCTCTCTCTCTCTATGCCTGCACACAACAATGCAAAGTTTGCAGCAGTGTATGGCAGCACTAAAAATACTATAAATTATTCTTGCACCTCTCAGTCTCCGTCTCTCATCATGATTCCATAAATTGCATTGTGCACTTCATTCCCCATCCACCGAGTTGTGTCCTTACACAGCTCTCCAAGGGTCTTGTAGCCAGCCTGTTCTGCACCTGTACAACACCATGAGAGACAAGAGTCAGCACCACAAGGACTAAAAAAGACAAACACACCACAACAAATAACCAATGTCTTGACACACATTCCCCAATATCCTTCACCAACACAAGACACAGAAGTTGTTATGTACCAGCAACAACATTGCCAGTCAGTACAGTGTTGGGTGCATTGTCCAGCTGAAAGGCACCACTCCAATTCAAGTTCTCTGTTTCCTGTCTGTCTTCATAAGTCCCCAGGAAGAACACAGTTGTGATGAGGTTCCACCTGTAGGTGTTGGAACCTGTCTCGTCTCTTACGAGTATGCCTGCCAGAGGGATGGAAAATGAGAGGGAAATGAGAAGAGGAAGTGCACTAGTGACTTCATTAATGAATTTCCACTTTATGAATGGTTTCTGTTACACAAATTACTAAACATGTATGATTAATTAAAGGAAAGGTAGTAAAAAGCTTTTCGTCTCATCAACTCCTCTCGTCTAACTGACTGTCTTCAGCCTCTCTCTCATTGCCACAATGTTGCATCTCTAGCTATCTTCTACCACTATTTTCATGCTAACTGCTCTTCTGATCTTGCTGACTACATGCCTCCCCTCCTCCCACAGCCTCATTGCACAAGACTCTTTTTTCTCTCATCCCTATTCTGTCCACCTCTTTAATGCAATAATCAACCAGTATTCTCAATCATTCATCACTTTCTCTGGAAAACACTGGAACTCCCTGCCTGCTTCTGTATTTCCACCTTCCTATGACTTGAACTCTTTGATGAGGAAAGTTTCAAGACACTTATCCTGTAATTTCTGACAACTACTTTTTACTCTGGGGACCAGCAGCTCAGTGGGCCCTTTTTTCTTATAATTTTGTTTTCCTTGGCTAGTGCCCCTCCTACATAAAAATAAATAAATAAAATAATAATAATAATAATAAAAATAATAATAAAATAAATAAATAAATAAATAAGTAAATAAATAAATAAATAATAATAATTAATTAAAAACTATAAACACAAACACATACACACACACACACACACACACACACACACCTGAATCTACCACAAATAAATAGATAAGTAAATAAATTAGAAAAACCATATGAATACACACATAAAAAAATAAATAAATAAAATAAATAAATAAATAAATAAATAAATAAATAAATAAAACACACACACACACACACACACACACACACACACACACATGGTAGTGGAGGAGAACGTTATCTATCATGTGCTGGATTCAGGTATGTGTATTTACCTAGTTGTATAGTACAGGGTTTGAGCTTTGGCTCGGACCCTGTACTATACAACTAGGTAAATACACACACCTGAATCCAGCACATGATAGATAACGTTCTCCTCCACTACCATGTTCAAGGTCTTGATGAGCCCAACAGCCACATTATAGTTGACATTGAATGATGACCTCTTGACGTAGCTAGAATGGTCATCAATGGCACCAAGGCCCAGGAAGGCAATGGAGTAGCGTGGGTCAGTGATGTCGGTGAAGCCTTCCTGCCCCATGTTACGGAACTCCACGCCATCCACTTGGGCCGAACCTGAAGGAGGGACAGAAAGGAGTAGTGGTGATGGTATTGGTGGTGGTCATGGTGGATGGAATGTAGTGGTAATAGTAGAGTAGTAATGGTTTTATTAGTGGTGGTGCATGTTAAGGACCACACTCTGAAAAACTTCTGGCTGCACCTCTGCTCTGAAAAGGCTGTACTTGAAGTTACACAGGTTTTTAAGGATGTTCTTATGGTTCTAGTGAGAAATGAACAAGATTTCTACATTAACAGCAGGAGAAACACACTTAAGAACCTGGTCAGTCATCTCGGTGGCCTTTGAAAGCAGTCATGGTGAGAGAGGGAAGCGTTTCCTTAGTGTGGTACAGGGAGTGTGGTGGTAATTGTTTTAGCAGTAGTTGTTATAGTAGTGGTGGTGGTGGTGGTAATGGTAGTAGTAGTAGCAGTAGTAAGCATTCAAAGAAAATGGAACAAATCATCATTAAAAACATCACTTTATCTTCCAGACTTACCAAAGCTTCATCACTTTATCTTCCAGATTCACCAAAGCTTTACCAATCAGCTTATCTTTCACTCAACAAAGCTTTACCAATCAGCTTATCTTCCAAACTCACTAAAGCTTCACCAACTAGTTTATCTTCCATTCTCACCAAAGCTTTATCACTTTGTCTTCCAGACTCACCAAAGCTTTACCAATCAGCTTATCTTCCAGATTCACCAAAGCTTCACCAACTGGTTTATCTTCCAGAGTCACCAAAGGTTTATCACTTTATCTTCCAGACTCACCAAAGCTTTACCAATCAGCTTATCTTCCAGACTCACCAAAGCTTAACCAACCAGAATATCTTCCAGACTCACCAAAGCTTTATCACTTTATCTTCCAGACTCACCAAAGCTTCACCAATCAGCTTATCTTCCAGACTTACCAAAGCTTCACCAACTAGTTTATCTTCCAGACTCATCAAAGCTTTATTGCTTTATCTTCCAAACTCACCAAAGCTTTATTGCTTTATCTTCCAGACTCACCAAAGCTTCACCAGTCAGCTTATCTTCCAGACTCACCAACATAATGCTTGCCATTCTGGAAGACTGTGGAGACCAGAATTCTTCCCCCGTTGCTGTTCTCCGTGATTCCTTCCACCGCAATGTTCTGGCTCAGGAGACCGACCTCCCCAGCCAGTGTGATGGAAGTGCCGTCTGACAGCGTGTGTATCTCCCCTGGGTGGAGAGACACAGATTTAATTGATGCCAAACTTGCATGTGTGTCTTTGTACCTGATGTGCTTGTGTCTATGGATTGCTGGCTACGACTACAGAGTCACTCTCATACTAAATTTATCTGTGCTGTATACCTCTCTCCTAACTCCTCTGACTATAAGAAATTCTTTGACTACTTAACTTCCAAAGTGGAGCACATTCTGACCCTCTTCCCTTTTGCAGAGATCTCCATTCTTGGAGATTTCAATGTTCACCACCAGCTTTGGCTTTCCTCTCCCTTCACTGACCATCCTGGTGAACTAGCCTACAACTTTGCTATCCTCCATGACCTAGAGCAATTGGTGCAACACCCTACTCACATTCCTGACCGTCTTGGAGATACGCCCAACATTCTTGACCTTTTCCTGACCTCTAATCCTTCTGCTTATGCTGTCACCCTTTCTTCTCCGCTGGGCTCCTCCGATCACAATCTCATATCTTTATCTTGTCCTATCACTCCAATCCCTCCTCAGGATCCCCCTAAGCGAAGGTGCCTCTGGCGTTTTGCCTCTGCCAGTTGGGGGGACCTGAGGAGATATTTTGCTGATTTTCCTTGGAATGACTACTGCTTCCATGTCAGAGACCCGTCTTTGTGTGCTGAGCGCATAACAGAGGTGAAAGTGTCTGGCATGGAGGCATACATTCCTCACTCTTTTTCTCGTCCTAAACCTTCTAAACCTTGGTTTAACACAGCTTGTTCTCGTGCTATACATGATAGAGAGGTGGCCCACAAAAGGTACTTAAGCCTTCCATCACCAGAATCTCATGCACTTTATATTTCTGCCCGGAACCATGCCAAGTCTGTTCTCCAACTAGCCAAAAACTCCTTCATTAACAGAAAATGTCAAAACCTTTCAAGATCTAACTCCCCTCGTGATTTCTGGCATCTAGCCAAAAATGTCTCCAATAACTTTGTTTCTTCTTCTTTCCCTCCTCTACTTCAACCAGATGGCACCACTGCTATCACATCTATTTCTAAAGCTGAACTCTTTGCTCAAACCTTTGCTAAAAACTCTACCTTGGACGATTCTGGGCTTGTTCCTCCCTCTCCTCCACCCTCTGACTACTTCATGCCATCTATTAAAATTCTTCGCAATGATGTTTTCCATGCCCTCGCTGGCCTAAACCCTTGGAAGGCTTATGGACCTGATGGGGTCCCTCCTATTGTTCTCCGAAACTGTGCCTCCAAGCTTGCACCTTGCCTAGTCAAACTCTTTCAGCTCTGTCTGTCAACATCTACCTTTCCTTCTTGCTCGAAGTTTGCCTACATTCAACCTGTTCCTAAAAAGGGTGACCGTTCTAATCCCTCAAACTACCGTCCTATTGCTTTAATTTCCTGCCTATCTAAAGTTTCTGAGTCTATCCTCAACAGGAAGATTCTTAAACATCTATCACTTCACAACCTTCTATCTGATCGCCGGTATGGGTTCCGTCAAGGCCACTCTACTGGTGATCTTCTGGCTTTCCTTACTGAGTCTTGGTCATCCTCTTTTAGAGATTTTGGTGAAACTTTTGCTGTTGCCTTGGACATATCAAAAGCTTTTGATAGAGTCTGGCACAAAGCTTTGATTTCCAAACTACCCTCCTATGGTTTCTATCTTTCTCTCTGTAACTTCATCTCAAGTTTCCTTTCTGACCGTTCTATTGCTGCTGTGGTAGACGGTCACTGTTCTTCTCCTAAATCTATTAACAGTGGTGTTCCTCAGGGTTCTGTCCTGTCACCAACTCTCTTCTTATTATTCATTAATGATCTTCTAAACCAAACTTCTTGTCCTATCCACTCCTACGCTGATGATACCACCCTGCACTTTTCCACGTCTTTTCATAGACGTCCAACCCTTCAGGAGGTAAACATATCACGCAGGGAAGCCACAGAACGCCTGACTTCTGATCTTTCTAAAATTTCTGATTGGGGCAGAGCAAACTTGGTATTGTTCAATGCCTCAAAAACTCAATTCCTCCATCTATCAACTCAACACAACCTTCCAGACAACTATCCCCTCTTCTTCAATGACACTCAACTGTCCCTCTCTTCTACCCTGAACATCCTGGGTCTGTCCTTTACTTATAATCTGAACTGGAAACTTCACATCTTATCTCTAGCTAAAACAGCTTCTATGAAGTTAGGTGTTCTGAGACGTCTCCGCCAGTTTTTCTCACCCCCCCAGCTGCTAACTCTGTACAAGGGCCTTATCCGTCCATGTATGGAGTATGCTTCACATGTCTGGGGGTGGGTTCCACTCATACTGCTCTTCTAGACAGAGTGGAATCAAAAGCTTTTCGTCTCATCAACTCCTCTCCTCTAACTGACTGTCTTCAGCCTCTCTCTCACCATCGCAATGTTGCATATCTAGCTGTCTTCTACTGCTATTTTCATGCTAACTGCTCTTTTGATCTTGCTAGCTGCATGCCTCCCCTCCTTCCACAGCCTTGCTGCACAAGACTTTCTTCTTTCTCTCACCCCTATTCTGTCCACCTCTCTAACACAAGAGTTAACCAGTATTCTCAATCATTCATCCCTTTCTCTGGTAAACTCTGGAACTCCCTGCCTGCTTCTGTATTTCCACCTTCCTATGACTTGAATTCCTTCAAGAGGGAGGTTTCAAGACACTTATCCACCAATTTCTGACCACTGCTTTGACCCTTTTACAGGACTGGCATTTCAGTGGGCATTTTTTTTTATTGATTTTTGTTGCCCTTGGCCAGTGTCCTTCTTACATAAAAAAAAAAAAAAAATGTTCTACTCCTCTCATTCTGTCTCTTCTTGATAAATAGAAAGCTGTCATTGATTACACACTTGCTTCTGTCTATTCATATCTGATGCTTGTGTTTATGGATTGTCATAAAAGTGTCTATTTATTTCTTGCATGTTCTAATTTTCTCATTCTGTCTTCTCTTGATAAATAGACAGAGATTTCACTGATGACAAACTTACTTTCTACTTATACCAGATGCTTATGTTTATGGAATGCTGTGATAGAAGGATCTCTTTTTATTTCTATCCTCATATGTTTTGGTTCTTTCATTCTCCTCTCATCTCCTTCTCTCAAGCCTCCACCACTGTGCTTCATTTATTTATGTCCTAACAAGCTCTTCTATATCCATTTTCTCCCATACTGAACACTCTGACCTCCCATTCAACTGCAGGTAACTGTCTTGCACCCACTGCATCTACCACACTCAAATATTCCTGTCCTTACATGCTCTACTTCACTCATTCTCTCCAATACTCCAGCCACTCTGATTTCCCATTTCACTGCAGGTCACTGTCTTGCACCCACTGCATGTCACACTCACATACACTCACTTATTCATCTTACTCTCTGCCATTCTTCCTACAAGATCAGACTACCAAAGAATGCTGTGTTTGACACCCTCAGGCACTACACATTGCATTCCTTCTCCTTAACCTGATATATACCACAAACGTTATGCATTCTCCTTACTTCCACCAAGTGCTTGATGGAATTCTGGAGAAGAGGTGGGAGTGTAGACTAAACTAATGTTTCAGTGAGTGAAGGACAAGGAGCAAAACACTCACCAAGGTGCTGGAATTTGAGTGCTGAGTCTAGGGTGAGTGTGGCACCATTGATTGCTACCACTCGCCTCACTTCGCTCTCTGTTGCCTCTTTTCCTGTTGTTGTCACAACCACCTGAATGGCAGTGTGGTGAGAGGTGAAGGGAGAGAATGGGAGGCAGAGCAAGGCATGGGAGAGGAACACAATATGAAAAGGGACATGATCTAAGGAGAGATAAATGGAAGGGGAAGAGAGGAAAGCAGAGGGAGAGAGAAGTATGAAAAAGGGACATAATCTGAGAAGAGGTAAATGGAAGGAAAAGAAGAGAAGTCGGACTAAGACATGGGAAAGAGAGAGAGAGACTTAAAGAGAGTAAACCAGAATAAAATAATGAGAAATAGAGAATAAGAAGAAGGGGGATATAATAGATGATCCAATTATACTCTTCTTTTTCCTTCCCCTTCCTTCCCTGTGCTTCCCCTTTCTTCTCTCCCCTTCCCAAACTACCTCTAAAATATTAGTAAAACACAATAAACAATACCAATGCAAAATTTCTGTCCAACAACTACAGCTTTTCCTCTTCTTCCTTCCGATCTTCTTGCCTTCTGACTGAACCTATTCTTACCTCACCTAACCCAATCTAACCTGGCATCCCCTCACTCAGTTTTCTCCTTCTCTCTGTCTCTTAATCTATCCTAACTTAATTTCACCTTACTTTACCATGTATCTCACCTAACTTAATCTTACCTTAAGTTTCTTATTTAACTTAACCTAACCTACTCATTCAGCTTTCCCATTCTCTCTGCCTCTCAGTCTTACCTAACTTAAGCTTATCTTACCTGAACGTAATTAATCTAACTTTGTATCTTTATTATGCCTTCTCCTTCTCTCTGCCTCTTAATCTAACCTAACCTAATCTAACTTATAACTTAACCTTACCAATCCTAACTTAATCTAACTTAACCTTACATATCCTAACCTGACCTGACCTTACCTAACCTGATCTCACCTCATCTGACACCCCTCCACTCACCTCCTTATTGAGCCAGGAAGCATCAGGAGCCTCGGCCAGAGTTATGTGGCTGGTCCCAACCTCCACTGTGGCCCCAAGCTTGTGCCATGATCTCCCCCACACCTGCCCATGCAGCCTGAGATAGCCAAACACACCTGCAACATACCAGACCTTCATTTCACACCTGTAGCTATCTTTATAACAAGGGTACAAGGGTGATATAAGCAAAATTTTCATGGTCAGTAATCAAGATAGAACAAGAAATAATGAGTTCAAGCTGGAAAATATTTCAGTGAGAGAAAGGAAGGAACTGGTTCTCAAATAAGGTGGTAGATGAATGGAATGAACCCAGTAATCAGGTTGTTAGAGCCGAGTCATTAGGGAGCTTTAAAAGATGATTAGACAAATTTGTGGATTAGGTGATAGGTGGAAATAGATAGGCATGTTCTGTACAAGGACTGCCACGTGTAGACCAGGCAGCTTCTTGCAGCTTCTCTTGTGTTCTTATGTTCTTATTTTCTTCAGCCTCTCACTGTTATTTGACACATCTCTCCTCCATCACCAGCTACTTTGAGACAAAACACTCACAGGCAACAACAAGGAAGTCACAGGTACCCACAACAAGACACTCATGGGTAAGAACAAGCTGCCTCCAAGCATTATAGGGACTACAAATTGCAAAACCCATTCTTTTTATCTCCTTTTTCCTTGTACGTGTTTATAAAGATTTTGTACATCATTCTTGGCGCTGTGCATTGTTGTTTATCTCAGTGACAGAGTTAATGCATTGTTAATTACCTTATCAGCAGTCTTCCTTCGTTGTGTCAACTGTTATTCTGTCACTAGTGTTTTTCTAGCCTTTATCGTAACCTTTGAGAATCAATAACAACTTTTAATAATATAACAACTTTTAATAATCTTCTATAACCTGCCAGCCTCTTTTTTGCAGCCTTTCAGTATCATCAATGACCTTCAAATACTTCTTTACAACCATCTGAACTTCTCTTGCAACCTCTGTTCATCACTAACAGGCTTTTAACACTCCCCTTACAACCTACCGCTCTTTCCTTGCAATCTCCTAGCACCATTAATAGATAAACACCTTTCCAAACTCCTTTACAACCTTCCAGAATCATCAACAATCTTTCAACTCTCCTATACAACCTTCCAGCACCCTTCCACAGTGTTCCAGCACATACCTATAGTTTTCCAGCCCAGGTTCATGCTATAGGCATCAACATCTTCAGGGTCCATCAGGCGAATGATGAGACTGTGGGTGAAGGGAGTGTCTGAGGAGTAGCCAGCCACTAAAGAGCCTCCCTGGTGGTGATGGAGCAGCAGAGTTGGTTAGGTGTCTTAATCTTAGTGCAGGGTGTGGTGTGTGGAGAGATGAGGAGGTGATACAGGCAAGGAGTGTTAACTGAAGATTAGATTAACACACACATACACTAGAAAAGTGGTGACACAAGCAAGGGGTGTTAACTAAGATTAGATTAACACACGCACGCACACACGCACACACGCATGCATGTGCGCGCACACACACACACACACACAGGAGGAGGCAGTAGGCACCTGCCAAAATGATAATTACTCCCAGTGAGGTCTAAAGCATTGGATCAGGGGATGCTGTGAACTTATCATTAAAACCAGCTGTGACCTCACTGAACATTTCCCTTTGTGTCTCATAACACAAGGGGGCAGGACAACTCTATTCCTCCACACAAAACTATAAGCACCTAATAACACACACACACACACACACACACACACACACACACACACACACACAATCACCTTTCACTCAAAAAATCAAAATTATCATGGCGACTCTTACACCAGACTCAGAGTCCCCATCTGTGGAAGGGACCACAAATATCCCCAGGTCGGACTGCTCTTCTGATAATGACCCTCAGTGTCTTGACACCCCCCTCAACTTTTTCATTAACTTCTGCAACATTCGCAGTCTAAGATCTCATTTTCAATATGCGGAACATCACCTCTCCTCTTCTAAAACTCATCTTCTTTTCCTCACTGAAACCAAGGTGTCAGAGGAAACTAACAGTAGCCCCTTTTTTGTTCCCTCCTACTTTCTCTATCCTCATTTTCAATCCAAAGCTGGATGCTGCATTTATGTGCGCAATGACTTAACCTGCTCTCGTGCCCACGCTCTTGAATCTTCCAAGTTTACACATTATCTGGCTACGACTACAGAGTCACTCTCAAACTAAATTTATCTGTGCTGTATACCTCTCACCTAACTCCTCTGACTGTAAGAAATTCTTTGACTACTTAACTTCCAAAGTGGAGCACATTCTGACTCTCTTCCCTTTTGCAGAGATCTCTACTCTTGGAGACTTCAATGTTCACCACCAGCTTTGGCTTTCCTCTCCCTTCACTGACCATCATGTTGAACTAGCCTTCAACTGTGATATCCTCCACAACCTAGAGCAATTGGTGCAACACCCTACTTCTATTCCTGACCATCTTGGAGATACGCCCAACATTCTTGACCTTTTCCTGACCTCTAATCCTTCTGCTTACGATGTCACCCTCTCATCTCCGTTGGGCTCCTCCGATCACAATCTTATATCTGTATCTTGTCCTATTGTTCCAATCCCTCCTCAGGATCCCCCTTAGCAAAGGTGCCTCTGGTGTTTTGCCTATGCTAGTTGGGGGACCTGAAGAGGTATTTTGCTGATTTTCCTTGGAATGACTACTGCTTCCATGTCAGAGACCCATCTTTGTGTGCCAAGCACATAACAGAAGTGGTGGTGTCTGGCATGGAGGCGTACATTCCTCACTCTTTTTCTTGACCTAAACCTTCCACACTTTGGTTAAACACAGCTTGTTCTCGTGCTATCGTGCTATACATGATAGAGAGGTGGCCCACAAAAGGTACTTAAGCCTCCCATCACCAGAATCTCATGCACTTTATATTTCTGCCCGGAACCATGCCAAGTCTGTTCTCCAACTAGCCAAAAACTCCTTCATTAATGGAAAGTGTCAAAATTTTTCAAGATCTAACTCCCCTTGTGACTTCTGGCATCTAGCCCCCAAAAATTGCCAATAACTTTGTTTCTTCTTCTTTCCCTCCTTTATTTCAACCTGATTATTATTATTATTAAACATAACGGAGAAGGCAGAGTGGGACGAGCGCAAGCGCTATAAGTTGCCAGATGACAACCCCCACCCACCTTGACCGTAGAAAGAAGAAAGGAAAAGCAATTAGCACAATAGTAGGATGAAATCAGAGCAGGAGGAGAAAATAGGTTAAACAATTATAAAGAACGCCTCAACGAACTGAGAATTATTAAAACTCACAAAAAAATTCAACAAAAAAAATCAACAATTCTGACTTATTTAATATATGTCAGACAACACGAGTAAATGTAGTATAACTACTTAAAACTTGATGGTATAAAATCACAGGTATAGTTACATAATTTATCACAAGTATAGCTGCAAAAGCAACCAGAGTTTAATTGACTAGACTCTTCAAGATTTTGTTCTAAGCAGACTTGAATTTTTGCACATCACTCGCAGTGCATGTGCCCTCGTCAAGCATGTTCCAAAGTCTTACAGCACAAGGAACAAAGCTTCGCTGAAACTGACTGGTGTGACACCTAACCTGCTGTAAGCAGCGCGCATGTGAATTTGACGCAAGTCGAGTGTTTCTGGTGGGCACAAATGCGTTTGGGATGGAGGCATTCAGCGGGTGAAGCTGGTTGGCATGGATCTTATATAGCATGCAGACACTGCTGACATTGCGTCGGTGACCAAGATCCCAAGCTGCTTCGCCACCACAGAGGAACCTAGCGGAGGAGACAACTCTGTCAATGAGACGGAGGTGGGACACAGCTGCGGAAGACCACACAGGAGCACAATACTCCAGCAATGGAAGAATAAAACACCGGAAGTAGCTGGCAGAGATAGACTGGTCACCAAAAATCCGGTAAGCCTTCCTCACAACACCAAGCTTTTGCGAGGCAGAACTGACAAGACGCCTGATGTGCCGTTCAAAAGACAGTTTTGAGTCGAATCTGACACCCAAAATATCAAGCTCATCACATACTGTCAGAGGCGCGCCATCAACAAGCAGAGGGCCGTGAAGGGGATTTAGCGTGTGAGAGCGTGAAATACACAAGCATTTTGATTTTGATGCATTCAGTTTCATGTTCCAGGTGCGACACCAGTCAGATATACGTCTGAGATCCTCATTCAGGGATGTACTAACATCAAGACGTGAATTCGGTGACTCAACAGTAGCAACAAGTGTCACATCATCTGCATATCCGTAAATAGGATTGCTAGTGATTTGTAGTAGATCGGAAGTGTAGACATTGAACAGCAGAGGTCCCAGTACGCTACCCTGGGGAACACCTGAGTGGACGCTGTACCAGTCACTGTAGCAACTATCAACGCACACACGGTGGGCACCACTACTATCATATCTATCTCTAAAGCTGAACTCTTCCCTCAAACCTTTGCTAAAAACTCTACCTTGGACAATTCAGGGCTTGTTCCTCCTTCTCCTCCACCCTCTGACTACTTCATGCTACCTATTAAAATTCTTCGCAATGATGTTTTTGCATGCCCTCACTGGCCTAAAACCTTGGAAGGCTTATGGATCTGATGGAGTCCCTCCTATTGTTTTCTGAAACTGTGCCTCTGTGCTTGGACCTTGCCTAGTCAAACTCTTTCAACTCTGTCTGTCAACATCTACCTTTCCTTCTTGCTGGAAGTTTGCCTACATGCAGCCTGTTCCTAAAAAGGGTGACCATTCTAGTCCCTTAAACTACCATCCTATTGCTTTAATTTCCTGCTTATCTAAAGTTTTTGAATCTATCCTCAACAAGAAGATTCTTAAACATCTATCACTTCACAACCTTCTATCTGATCGCCAGTATGGGTTCCGTCAAGGCCACTCTTCTGGTTATCTTCTGGCTTTCCTTACTGAGTCTTGGTCATCCTTTTTTAGAGATTTCGGTGAAACTTTTGCTGTTGCCTTGGATATATCAAAAGCTTTTGATAGAGTCTGGCACAAAGCTTTGATTTTCAAAGTACCTTCCTACAGCTTCTATCCTTCTCTCTGTAACTTCATCTCAAGTTTCCTTTCTGACCATTCTATTGCTGCTGTGGTAGACTGTCACTGTTCTTCTCCTAAATCTATTAACAGTGGTGTTCCTCAGGATTCTGTCCCATCACCCACTCTCTTCCTATTATTCATCAATGATCTTCTAAACCAAACTTCTTGTCCTATCCACAACTACACTGATGATACCACCCTGCACTTTTCCACGTCTTTTCATAAATGTCCAACACTTCAGGAAGTAAACATTTCACGCAAGGAAGCTGCAGAATGCCTAACTTCTAATTTTTCTAAAATTTCTGATTGGGGCAGAGCAAACTTGGTATTGTTCAATGCCTCAAAAACTCAATTCCTCCATCTATCAACTTGACACAACCTCCCAGACAACTATCCCCTCTTCTTCAATGACACTCAACTGCCCCCTCTTCTGCACTGAACATCCTTAGTCTGTCCTTTACTTATAATCTAAAATGGAAACTTCAAAGCTCATCTCTAGCTAAAACAGCTTCTATGAAGTTAGGCATTTTGAGACATCTCCACCAGTTTTTCTCAACCCCTAGCTGCTAACTCTATACAAGGGCCTTATCCACCCATATATGGAATATGCTTCACATGTCTTGCAGGGGTTCCACTCATATCACTCTTCTAGACATTTCTCTTCTAGACTTCTCTCATTGCCACAATGTTACATCTCTAGCTGTCTTCTACCCTTATTTTCATGCTAACTGCTCTTCTGATCTTGCTAACTGCATGCCTCCCCTCCTCCCACAGCCTTGCTGCACAAGATTTTCTTCTTTCTCTCACCCTTATTCTATCCACCTCTCTACTGCAGGAGTTAACCAGTATTCTCAATCATTCATCCCTTTCTCTGGTAAACTTTGGAACTCCCTGCCAGCTTCTGTATTTCCACCTTCCTATGACTTGAATTCCTTCAAGAGGGAGGTTTCAAGACACTTATCCTTCAATTTTTGACTACCACTTTGGACCCTTTTATGGGAATGGCATCTCAGTGGGTTTTTTTTTTTATTGGATTTTTGTTGCCCTTGGCCAGTGTCCCTCCTACATAAAAAAAAAAATGCATCAACACTAAAATGAAGAGCTGACAGAGGCAAGAAGTGTTAACTGAAGTGAAGACTAAGCAGAGATACAGAGACAAGACTAGAGAAGTGTAGCTTAGGCTCTGTATGTATATAACTAACACACTCACATACAGAAGCGAGGGGTGACAGAAGCGAGGAGTGTTAACTAAAGAGAAGACTGGACAAACAGAGATACAAAGACAACCAGAGGAGTGTAGCTGATGCCCTGTACACCACAACCAGCTAACAACACAGGTACCTACAAGGCAGTGACAGGTGCTGACCTCCATCACTGCTACTCACCTGGATGTAAATAATGGTGGCCTCAAATCTGTGGTCCATCGTGTCATCAAACTCAATGGTGCCATACACAAAGACACGGCCAAGCTTGGGTGTGGCCGTGTCCACAACGAGCCACATGCCTGTAGGGTATACCAGGGTATGATCAAGTGTAGTTGAGTAAAATGTCATAAGGTGTAACTGAGTGTAGTTTGGTGTGACAGGGTGTAGTGTAGTGTTTACTGGGTATTACTGAACATGGTTTAGTGTGGCAAGGTGAAGGAGTGTAGATAATTTATGCTTACACCCAAGAAAAAATTAGTTTCAGTACCAAGGAGACAAGAGAGAGAGAGAGAGAGAGAGAGAGAGAGAGAGAGAGAGAGAGAGAGAGAGAGAGAGAGAGAGAGAGAGAGAGAGAGAGAGAGAGAGAGAGAGAGAGAGAGAGAATTGTGTGTTACAAACTTACTGAGTTTTTATTCTAGTGGTGGATATAATGCAAGAAAGAGATGGATGGGCTGATTGTGTTTATTTAGACCTGAAGGCAGCCTTTGATAAAGTGCCACACAGGAAATTGTTGTGGAAGTTGAAGCATAATGGTGGGCTAAGGCGGGGGCTTGCTGAGATGGATGGAAAATTTCTTGACAAACAGAGAAATGAGAACCGTGGTAAAAGATCAAAAATCATCATGGAGGGAAGTCATAAGTGGAGTACCCCAAGGCTCAGTACTTACCAATCATGTTTGCAGTCTATATAAATGATATGATAGAAAGTGTGAACAGCTACATGAGCCTTTTTGCGAATGATGCAATGTTGCTGAAGAAAGATGAGAGTGCAGAGGACTGTGGAACAGTACAAGAAGACCTGAACAAGATATCAGAGTGGAGTTATAGATGGGAAATGGAATTTAATTTAAAGAAGTGTAAGGTAATAGAATTTGGAAAAAGTACAAGAAGAGTAAAAGGAAATTATATGTTGAATGGTGTAAGGTTGAGTGGAGCAGAAGAAGAAAAGGATCTTGGTGTTACAGTGACTGGGAACCTGACCCCGGAGAGACACATTAGCAAAATTACAGGAGTAACCTATAACTTGTTGAGAAGAATAAGGCAGGCCTTTGCATATAATGATGAAGAGATGGTCAGGAAGATGATCGTGTTGCTGATAAGACCCAGACTAGAATATGCAGCAGTAGTGTGGTTGCCATACAAGAAAAAGGATATAAGGAAGTTGGAGAGAGTTCAGAGAGCAGCTACAAAGATGGTACCAAGTATCAGAGACTTGTCATATGAAGAGAGACTGGAAAGGATACATCTACAAACGTTGGAAAAGAGGAGAGAAAGGGGAGACATGATTGCGATATATAAAGCATATAAGGGAGTAGAGGAGGTGGACTAGAGCAACTTAATGGTCTGGGATACACGGAACACTAGAGGACATGGAAAGAGGCTGAAGAAGAGTGCTTGTAGAAGAGATGTCAAAAAGTATAGTTTCCCATATAAATACAACAGTAAATACACACACTTACTCTCAGGAATCACAATCTCATCTCCCTCCACGGGCAGGCTGTATTCTGCCTCTGTTGGGTGGCCACCAGTACTGACTGGCATATGCTTCCACGTCTCCACATCAGACCAGCGGAAAGGTGCGTCTGGATGTGTTGTGGGGACTGGTCTAGGGTCAGGCGCAGAACATCCTTTGTGCTGACACCTAGAGAGAGTAGAGAGTAGAAAGAGAGAGAGTTGAGAGAGAGAGAGAGAGAGAGAGAGAGAGAGAGAGAGAGAGAGAGAGAGAGAGAGAGAGAGAGAGAGAGAGAGAGAGAGAGAGAGAGAGAGAGAGAGAGAGAGAGATATTATTTGTAATTAGACTATATTGTGAAGATGATTCGGTGTTTCATCTTGACAGCTTGTATTGAGATTTTCAAGGGTGTTTTCATGATTCTACTGATAGTTAAAGAAGGGTATTGAGAGTCGAACAGATGCTCATAGTTTTGAAGGGTGTTTTTGTGATTCTAGTGATAATTTTGACAAGCTCTGGTGGAAGTTTTGGGGTTTTCAAGGATGGTTTTGTGATTCTAGTGATAATTTGGGGAGGTTACAGATAGTCTGTCAGGCTCTGGTGAAAGTTTTGGGGTTTTCAAGGTGTTTTTGTTAGTCTAGTGATAAGTTGGGGAGGGTAATGATAAACTGACAGACTACAGTGGAGGTTAAGAGGATTTTCAAGGGTGTTTTTGGGATTCAGTTGGTAGTTTAAAGGGTACTGATAGTCTGGTGAATTATGGTGAAAGTTATAGGAGTTTTCAAGGGTGTTTTTGTGACTAGTGATAGTCCAAAAACTTTACATCACCAATAGCAAACAAACACACACACACACACACACACACATACACACACACATCATCGTCGAGTAAACAACCAGCAATCCAAGCTCCTGCAAAGAAAGATTTTGTTTGACCATGGCCACCACTAGGAGCTTAGAATGTGTTCCCGGGTAGGAGCTATGCTCAAGTAGAGTTCTCCTGTCTCCAGAAATAAATAAATAAAAGAAAATTTAAGTAGAGCTGTGCTCAAGTAGAGTTCTCCTGTCTCCAGAAATAAATAAATAAAAGAAAATTTAAGTAATAACAATAAAATGAGTAAAAGCTCCAGCAAGGCGGACGCCATAGGTGGGAGTGGAGTGTTGCCAACGGGGTCACCATTCCCAGGATTTGAGGAAGATAATGAACTACATGATAAAATGCAAGGAAGGAAAGTAGCTTTGATGGAAGGGATGATCAGTGACCTCACTAAAAGAGTGAAAAAAATTAGAAAAAAAACAACATGACCTGGAAGAGGAAAACAAAGAATTGAGGACTATGTGCTGATCTAAAAACAAAATTGAAGGAAAACAATGATATTATTAAAAAACAGGAAAATGAAGTGATAGGGATGAAAAGTGAACATCAAATCTGGAGGAAGGAAAAAAAGGAAGAAAAAGTTAACTTTACAGAAATCATAGAAGCGCAAAAGAAGGAAAAGACAGATTTAAGTAAGGAAATTGTGAAAGTGATCAAACAGGAGGAATCGATGGTAAGGGACACAATGGACAAAGAGAAATGTATTGTTATATATGGATTAAAAGAGGAAACTGACCCAGTAAGATACAAGAGGGAAAAAGAACAAAAAAAAAAGTAGCAGAGGACATTGTAAAAAATATACAGAGAGAAGGGAGGACTGGATAAGTGAAATTGAGGAAATGCATAGACTGGGGAAGTATATAGGAGGAGAACAACCAATGAAAGTAAAATTTAGGGCACAAACAACAGCCATGGAAGTGATACTGAATGTGTGGAAACTGGACAAGACAGAGCAATACAGGAAAGTTTGGATAAAGAGGGACATGAATGAGGAGGAGAGACTCAAGGTAAGTGATCTAATAAAAGAAGCAAAGACAAAAAATGAGAAAAGAACAGAGGAAGAGAAAAAAAAGTTCTATTGGAAGGTAAAAGACAAGAGGCTCAGGAAGTGGTAACTGACAAAAAAAAAGAATAGAAAATGTAAATAATGTATGGAAAAATAAAAAGTGGACAGTGGCAAATACAAATATAAATGGTTTAATATCAATGTTGCAAGAATTGAATAATTATATTAAGATAAAGCAGCCCGACATCATGGGTATTACTGAAGTTAAACTAAATGAGACAACAGAAAATATAAGAATTGATAATAGTAATTATAATGTGTGGATAAAACATAGAAATAATAAGAAAGGGGGAGGAGTCATGTTACTTATAAAGAAGAGTATAACAGTGGAAGAGGTTGAAATAGGAGAAGGAATGGCGGAAGTAATTAGAATTCAAACAAAAAGGAAACGAAAAGGAAGAAGAGATTTTGTAGTGGCTTATGTACCCACAGAGACAAATGCATGGACACAAGAGGATTATAAATCATTGTTAAGAGATACTAGTAACCGTTTTGAGAGAATACTGGCAGAGAGTAACAATATAACACTTATGGGTGACTTTAATTGCAAGGAGGTATGCTGGGAAGAGTGGACCATGGATGGGGGAGAAGAGTCATGGGGATATATGCTTCTAAATTTAATAATGACAAATACTATGACCCAGTGGATTGGAGAAAATACAAGATTTGGGGGTAATGAAGCGACATCAAGGCTAGACTTTGTTTACAAAGGAAATGGACATCATTGAAGCAATAAATTATCAGTGCCCACTAGGTAAAAGTGACCATCTGTTAATTGAATTCAGCATAGGCAGTGGTGCAACAGAAAACAGGAATGAAATTTACAAGAATGGGAGATATAATTACAAGAAAGCAGATTTTATCAGGTTGAGGGAATATTTTGCAGAGGCTAAATGGAAACAACTGTTCACGGCAAGCAGTACGCAGGAAAAGTCGGACATATTAATGGAAATTTTTAATGAAGGGGTCAGTAGATATGCACCAAAGATCAAAACAAAGGAAGTGAAAAAGAAAAAAAATGGTTTAATACGAGATGTATAACAGCAAGAAAAAGAAAAAGAAGCAACATGGAATAGATGGAGAAAAAAGAGGAAGTGAGAAATGGGAAGATTTCAAGAAGGCAAGAAACGAATATATCAGAATCCTGAGAGGTGAAAAAAGGAATTATGAGAAAGATATATTTAACAAATGGAAAGGTGTGCCGAAGTTATTCTTCAGATATGTGAATGGGAAGATGAAAAACAAGTAAACAATAGATAAATTAACAAAAGATGACATTACATACGAAGATACACAGTTACAAGCGGAATTAATGAACAAGTGCTTCCAGTCAGTATTTACCAAAGAAAGCAAATTTGAAGGAGAAAGAGCATGGCACAGAGGCAATGTGGTGAGAGAGATACAGGTGGACATAAGTGAAATTAAAAAGATTATGAAAGATTTGGATACAAATAAGGCTCAAGGACCAGATGGAATGTCCATCTGGATACTTAAGGAATGTTGTGAACAACTGGCAGAAGGTATACACAATACCATAGTATGTTCTTTTAAGGAAGGAAAAATTCCTCTAGACTGGAAGAGAGCCAATATTGTGCCCATTTTTAAAGGAAGTAATAAAGAAGATCAATTGAATTACAGACCAGTGTCCCTAACAAGTGTGGTGGCAAAAATAGCAGAAAGAATAGTTAAAAACAGATGAATGGAATATTTAGAAAAAACACATACATTGACTGACAGACAATTTGGTTTCAGAAGTGGAAGGTCTTGTGTCACGAATTTAGTGGGCTTTTATAGCAGAGCAACTGATATAATTCAAGAGAAAGAGGGTTGGGCAGACTATTTTTATTTAGACCTAAAAAAAAGCATTTGATAAGGTACCACACCAGAGACTGCTATGGAAAATTCAAAATATAGGGGGTTTGCAAGGAAACACACTAAATTGGATTACAGACTTCTTGAGGGATAGAGAAATGAGAACAGTAATAAAGGGAGAAAAATCTGAATGGTGTAGAGTTACAAGTGGAGTACCACAGGGGGACAGTCTTAGCATCATAACGTTTCTGGTGTATGTCAATGATATGATGGATGAAGTTGACAGTTATATAAGTCTGTTTTGCAGATGATGCAAAATTATTGAAAAGAGTGGAAAACAATATGGATTGTGAAATATTACAGAAAGATCTAGAAAAGATATATAAATGGAGTAAGAAATGGGAAATGCAATTCAATGCAAAGAAATGCAAGGTGATGGAATTAGGAAAAGACAAAAGAAGATTGACAAGTTCCTACACCACAGGAGAAATGGAAATTAAGAAAACCAAAGAATAAAAGACTTGGGAATTACAATAAGTGATAATTTATCACCAGTAAAACATGTAAACAAAATATTTGGGGAAACTTATGAGTTACTAAGAAAGATGAAAGGGACATTTGCTTTTATGGATGAAGAGATGATGAAAAAGTTGATGGAATATGTGATTCAACCAAAATTGGAATATGCCACAATTGTTTGGTCACTCCATAATAAAAAAAGAATAAGGAAAATAGAAAGGATCCAAAGAGCTGCAACCAAACTGGTACCAAGTTTGAGAGATTTAACCTATGAAGAAAGATTAAGGAGATTAAAGCTTCCATCATTACAAGAGAGAAGAGAAAGAGGGGACCTGATAGCCATATACAGAGTTTTAAAGGGTAAGGATCAAGTTGACAAAGAAGACTTATTTGTGTGGGACTCAAGAGCTACAAGAGGACATGGAGTGAAACTGAAGAAAACAGCAAGTAGAAGAGATGTCAAGAAATATATTTCCAAAATAGAAGCATAGAAATATGGAACAACTTAGATGAAACAGTGGTACAATAAAAAAATATTCATGAATTTAAAGTTAAGCTGGATGCTTATAGATATAGAGACAGGACAGCACGAGCATACCTCTTTTTCCTGTAAAACACAACTAGGTAAATACAACTAGGTAAATACAAACACACACACACACACACACACACACACACACACACACACACACACACACACACACACACACACACACACACACACACACATACACACACACACACACACACAAATGGAACATGAAAACTTAACTCAATGCAATAAAAATTGAAATACACAGATAAATACATACTTATACACACTGAAACTGATCTGCCTTGATTGACCAGGAACCCGGTCATCAAAGACCATGTTGCCATGCCTTTTTGTAGTCTTTTTACTGTGCGACACTGAAACACAGGGAGAGAAAAGGAGAGTTAATGGCACTGGCAACAACCATAACAGAAGAGCAGTATTGTAGGACAGGACAGGGAGAGAAGAGGAAATTCAATACTGCTGGCAACAACCATAACAGAAGAAGAATATTGTAGGACACTGAAATAGCAAGAGGAGAAGTTATATTGCAGGCAAGACCATCACAAGAACAGTACAGTTGGGCATTGAAACACAAAGGAGAGATTTTAATTTACACAACAACACAACCCCAGCACAGTCACCTCACCCAGCCACCACTCCCAACACATCACCATCTCACTCTTCCACAGCAGATTTCAGGCAATGAGAGAATTTTCAGCAACGGTACCACTCACAACACACAACACAACACCAGCAACAGCTCAGTCACCCAACCCACCACTCTCAACACACTCTGACCTTGCTCTTACCCATGTACGTGAGTTCCTTTGAGTCTGTGTCCCAGTAGAAGTCCCCATGAATGTTTGTGGTGGGGTCAGGCAGGGACTCCAGGCTCTCCCTCTCACCCTTGGTCGTCCTGTCAAGTTAGGCAATGCCACATTAGGTCAGGTTAGATCACACACACGGACATGCATAGAAATAGAGGTTTGGGATTAATGAAATGAGGAGATGGGGTTAATAAAAGGAAATGTACAAGATGGAAGCACACGTGTGTGCAGGCAAATGCACACACTTAAGCTATGAAGAAAGACTTGAAGAGATGGAATTACCAACACTACGAGAGAGAAGAGAAAGGGGAGACCTTATAACAATGTACAAGTTAGTAAACAATATAGAAAGAATAGGCAGAAATTACTTGTTACCACAGATGAAGGAGGGAGAGAGACAGATGAGGGGGCATATGAAGAGAATAAAGAAGAGTGGATGTTCAAGCGACATCAAGAAATACAGCTTCCCATACAGAACTATTGAAATCTGGAATGATCTGAAGGAAGAAGTGGTTGTAGCAAACAGTGTACACATGTTTAAACAGAAACTGGATAAATATAGTTATGGAGACAAGACAAAATGAACTTTGGCTTGTGCTCTGTACAATACAACTAGGTAAACACAACTAGGTAAATACACACACACTACAAGAACAGGTGATATAGGCAAAAGAATGTACATCAAGCCAAGGAAAATCTAAGGAGATATAAACACACAGAAAGGAACGAGTGTCTGATTGTAGCACAGAACATAAGAAAACATGGAAAACTGCAAGAAGCCATTAGGTCTATAAGTGGCAGTCCACAGACCCTGTATACAGAGGGTGTCCAAGTTATGAGGTAATGAGTTACGAATGTTCATTGATATGAGCAGTCTACTTGCAAAAAGAAAATGTACTCTTGATAATGTTCCCTTTGCTAACCAAACATTCAAATTTGGCACACAGCACGCTGCTTTGCCACTAACTACGCAGTGCAGCAGCATAGCAGAGGACCGCCTACTGGCCCAGGACACAGGCCCTGTAGCAGTTTATTATGAGACGCTAGTTTAAAATTTAAATTTAATTTAAAAACATATTGTACTGCACCACAGTGAGTCTGCCTTGAGACTCCAAAGTGCATAGACCTCTGCCAGTCTGCTTCTGAGAGGCAAAGAGACAGGAGAGTTGTGCTGCATGGTGTAGAAACCCTGCTCCATTACATTAAGTCCACAAATAGGCAAACAAACCTGTCTTATGGTTTCAGCCAGCCATCTTAATAAATTACATGAAGAAAGGTATGCATAACCTGAGAGGGAGAGTGGAAGAAAGGAAAAATGTACATGAGAGAGAGAGAGAGAGAGAGAGAGAGAGAGAGAGAGAGAGAGAGAGAGAGAGAGAGAGAGAGAGAGAGAGAGAGAGAGAGAGAGTTGTATGCCTGGCATATCTGAGTCTTGCATTTGGCAGAAACCTTAAGACTGTCACTTCTTGGTGGTATCACATCACCCATAAGGCAAGGTGCTCTCTCTCTCTCTCCCTCTCTCTCTCTTTCTCTCTCTCTCTAATGGTACCAAATATCAAGTAAGTAAGCATTACATTGTTTGCAGAACGTATGATTCTTTTTTGGTTCTGAAAAATTATGATGACAAGTTGCGAGGAAAATGACTTACAAGCAGCCTTCCGGAACATATCTTGCTTGTAACTCGAACACCCTCTGTACTACAACTGCACACACACACACACACACACACACACACACACACACACACACACACACACAAACTCACAGGGACACTTACTCAATTCTGTCAGGTGTCTGGGTGAGTGTGTGCTTCAAAAAATAGTAGTCATTTCTTGTCATGAATTTTGTGTTAGTCTTGTATGACATGTTGACGAACTGATGGGGAGAAAAATGGAACCAAAACACAATTAAATCATATGCACAAACCTGTGATAATAATGATTACAGTAAAAAATAATAATAACAATAAAAATAATAATAATAATAATAATAATAATAATAATAATAATAATAATAATAATAATAATAATAATAATAATAATAAAAATAAAATAATAATAATCAAATTTTCATCTGAATGCATAAACAACTTAGCATTAAGATAATATTTATTCCATTCTGTGTGTGTGTGTGTGTGTGTGTGTGTGTGTGTGTGTGTGTGTGTGTGTGTGTGTGTGTGTTTGTCAGAGAGAGAGAAAGTTTATATCCCAGGGACTGCCAGTTGTAGACCTGATGGCTACTTGCAGCTATCCTTGTGTTCTTGTGCTCACATGTCCCCCTTAGCCTCCACCACTCCCCTGTGTTGCTGTGCTCCTCTCCCTTTACCCTCCGCCACACCCAGAGCTCACTTGATTAGCATTTTCAAAGTTGAAGTCAAAGGTGGCACCAGTGTAGACAAGCCCCATCCAGCCAGCACCACCAATGGAGCATGAGGTAAGGGATGTGGGTGGCGCCGAAGTCGTTGCTCACCACCAGGTCCTTGCCAAGCAGTGAGGAAGGGCTCGGATTGGTGACGGCCACTCGCAGGAATTTCATGGCCCCTCGGCAAACTGATCCTGGCACCTGTAGTGATGACAGACAAAGGAATGGTTATTATTGTTTTTTTTTGTATGTAAGAAGGGTGCTGGCCAAGGGCAGCAAAAAGAGCAAATAAAAAGGTCCAATGAGGTGCCAGTCTCTAAAGGAAAGGATCAAAAAGATCATTCAAAGTTGGAGGTCAAGTGTCTCAAAACCTCCCTTTTGAAAGAGTTCATGTCATAGAAAGAAGGAAACACAGAAGCAGGCAGGGAATTCCAAAGTTTACCATGAGTTGGTTATTCTGTTGTTGGGGTTAGTACTGGTGATGTTTACTGTGATTAGATATACACATATGCATACACAGATGTATACCTGATGTAAAAGACAGGTAGGAAAGGAGTGATGGGAGTGATAAGACTGCTTATACTATGGGGTGAAATTTGTATTAACAAAAAATAAGAAAATAAGGGAAGCTGCAAAAGGCTACCAGACCTACACGTGGCAGTCTCTAAGAAACATACCCATCTATTTCCACCTATCATCATCATGTATAAACTTCTCTAATCTTTTAAAGTTCCCTAATGTAGTGATGTGTACTGTGATTAGATACACACACATGCATATGCGGAGGAAAAGAGATCTATCTATCTGTTTATACACCAGGCTGATAATCCCTTACTAGGTGACCCAAAGCACCTCACACTCAAACACACATCATTCACACTCTTAGGCCCATTGACCCCTGGAGAAAAGGCACAGAAAAAAGATAAAAAGAAAGAAATGGCATCCTAGAAATGACTCAGTATATAAGATAAAGGTACAAGGAAGGGAAGGGAAAACATACAAGTTAATCAGCATTTATCCAGGTACAATAAATAATAAAGAAATACATGACCAGAAGCATATCAATGAGAGAGAAAAAAATCTCAAAGAAGGAAGGGGAAAATATCTATAAACCCACAAATATATTCTGCCTTATACCTACATTCTTGGTGACAGAGAATGCTGCTTCTTGAGTGCAGGAATCAGTTGGTAAGATGCCCATTGTGGGAACAACATTCGCCTCCGGTTCGCCCATCAGAGAGCCATCAGCGTCTATTCAGATTGTCTCGTGTTCCCACTGAAACCTGATCTGATGTGGGAGACAGAATGGTGTCTGTGTCAAGGAGCAACTTTGTGTGTATTCTTGAATACTTTGCTCTGCCATCAGGTTTATTTTCAAGGTGATTAGTCACGTTTTCATGGGTCTTCTTTACTATACTGCTGTAGAACCATTGCTTTTCTAGTGATAGTTTAACAGGGAATTCACCATCATCACTGGGAAAAAAAAACATCCATTAGAATCTATATATGCAGCCCTTGAAAACAGTCATTACAAGAGTTACTGGTGTTTGTAAATGTTTTCAAGATTCTCATCAGTTTAATGATGATTCTGCATTAAAAAAGTTCTTATGAGTTATTTGTGAGTTTTTAAGTATTTCCATGCATATAAGACTTTTTTTTTTTTTATGTAGGAAGGACACCGGCCAAGGGCAACAAAAATCTAATAAAAAAAAAATGCCCACTGAAATGCCAGTCCCATAAAAGGGTCAAAGCAGTGGTCAAAAATTGGTGGATAAGTGTCTTGAAACCTCCCTCTTGAAGGAATTCAAGTCGTAGGAAGGTGGAAATACAGAAGCAGGCAGGGAGTTCCAGAGTTTACCAGAGAAAGGGATGAATGATTGAGAATACTGGTTAACTCTTGCGTTAGAGAGGTGGACAGAATAGGGGTGAGAGAAAGAAGAAAGTCTTGTGCAGCGAGGCCGCGGAAGGAGGGGAGGCATGCAGTTAGCAAGATCAGAAGAGCAGTTGGCATGAAAATAGCGGTAGAAGACAGCTAGATATGCAACATTGCGGCGGTGAGAGAGAGGCTGAAGACAGTCAGTTAGAGGAGAGGAGTTGATGAGACGAAAAGCTTTTGCTTCCACACTGTCTAGAAGAGCAGTATGAGTGGAACCCCACAGACATGTGAAGCATACTCCATACATGGACGGATAAAGCCCTTGTACAGAGTTAGCAGCTGGGAGGGTGAGAAAAACTGCCCCAATCAGAAATTTTAGAAAGATCAGAAGTCAGGTGTTCTGTGGCTTCCCTGCGTGATATGTTTACCTCCTGAAGGGTTGGACGTCTATGAAAAGACGTGGAAAAGTGTAGGGTGGTATCATCAGCGTAGGAGTGGATAGGACAAGAAGTTTGGTTTAGAAGATCATTAATCAATAATAAGAAGAGAGTGGGTGACAGGACAGAACCCTGAGGAACACCACTGTTAATAGATTTAGGAGAAGAACAGTGACCGTCTACCACAGCAGCAATAGAACGGTCAGAAAGGAAACTTGAGATGAAGTTACAGAGAGAAGGATAGAAACCGTAGGAGGGTAGTTTGGAAATCAAAGCTTTGTGCCAGACTCTATCAAAGGCTTTTGATATGTCCAAGGCAACAGCAAAAGTTTCACCAAAATCTCTAAAAGAGGATGACCAAGACTCAGTAAGGAAAGCCAGAAGATCACCAGTAGAGCGGCCTTGACGGAACCCATACTGGCGATCAGATAGAAGGTTGTGAAGTGATAGATGTTTAAGAATCTTCCTGTTGAGGATAGATTCAAAAACTTTAGATAGGCAGGAAATTAAAGCAATACGACAGTAGTTTGAGGGATTAGAACGGTCACCCTTTTTAGGAACAGGTTGAATGTAGGCAAACTTCCAGCAAGAAGGAAAGGTAGATGTTGACAGACAGAGCTGAAAGAGTTTGACTAGGCAAGGTGCAAGCACGGAGGCACAGTTTCGGAGAACAATAGGAGGGACTCCATCAGGTCCATAAGCCTTCCGAGGGTTTAGGCCAGCGAGGGCATGGAAAACATCATTACGAAGAATTTTAATACGTGGCATGAAGTAGTCAGAGGGTGGAGGAGAGGGAGGAACAAGCCCAGAATCGTCCAAGGTAGAGTTTTTAGCAAAGGTTTGAGCAAAGAGTTCAGCTTTAGAAATAGATGTGATAGCAGTGGTGCCATCTAGTTGAAGTAGAGGAGGGAAAGAAGAAGAAGCAAAGTTATTGGAGATATTTTTGGCTAGATGCCAGAAATCACGAGGGGAGTTAGATCTTGAAAGGTTTTGACATTTTCTGTTAATGAAGGAGTTTTTGGCTAGTTGGAGAACAGACTTGGCATGGTTCCGGGCAGAAATATAAAGTGCATGAGATTCTGGTGATGGAAGGCTTAGTACCTTTTGTGGGCCACCTCTCTATCATGTATAGCACGAGAACAAGCTGTGTTAAACCAAGGTTTAGAAGGTTTAGGACGAGAAAAAGAGTGAGGAATGTATGCCTCCATGCCAGACACTATCACCTCTGTTATGTGCTCAGCACACAAAGACGGGTCTCTGACACGGAAGCACTAGTCATTCCAAGGAAAATCAGCAAAATACCTCCTCAGGTCCCCCCAACTAGCAGAGGCAAAATGCCAGAGGCACCTTCGCTTAGGGGGATCCTGAGGAGGGATTGGAGTGATAGGACAAGATAAAGATATGAGATTGTGATCGGAGGAGCCCAACGGAGAAGATAGGGTGACAGCATAAGCAGAAGGATTAGAGGTCAGGAAAAGGTCAAGAATGTGCGGCGTATCTCCAAGACGGTCAGGAATACAAGTAGGGTGTTGCACCAATTGCTCTAGGTCATGGAGGATAGCAAAGTTGTAGGCTAGTTCACCAGGATGGTCAGTTAAGGGAGAGGAAAGCCAAAGCTGGTGGTGAACATTGAAGTCTCCAAGAATGGAGATCTCTGCGAAAGGGAAGAGGGTCAGAATGTGCTCCACTTTGGAAGTTAAGTAGTCAAAGAATTTCTTATAGTCAGAGGAGTTAGGAGAGAGGTATACAGCACAGATAAATTTAGTATGAGAACGACTCTGTAGTCGTAGCCAGATGGTGGAAAACTCGGAAGATTCAAGAGCGTGGGCACGAGAGCAGGTTAAGTCATTGCGCACATAAATGCAGCATCCAGCTTTGGATCGAAAATGAGGATAGAGAAAGTAGGAGGGAACAGAAAAGGGGCTACTGTCAGTTGCCTCAAACACCTGAGTTTCAGTGAAGAAAAGAAGATGAGGTTTAGAAGAGGAGAGGTGGTGTTCTACAGATTGAAAATTAGATCTTAGAGTGCGAATGTTGCAGAAGTTAATGAAGAAAAAGTTGAGGGGGGTGTCAAGACACTTAGGGTTGTCGACGGAAAGGCAGTCCGACCTGGGGACATTTATGGTCCCCTCCCCAGATGGGGACTCCGAGGCTGGTGTAGGAGTCGCCATGATTTTAAAATTTTTGAGTGAAGGGTGTGTGTGTTATTAGGTGCTTGTAGTTTTGTGTGGAGGAAGATAGTTGTCTTTAGAGGGCAGGCTGTGACTGCCCCCTTGTGTTGTGAGACACAAAGGGAAACGTTCAGTGAGGTCACAGCTGGGTTTAATGATAAGTTCACAGCACCCCCTGAACAGTGCTTTAGACCTCACTGGGAGTAATTATCGTTTCGGCAGGTGTCTACTGCCTCCTCCTAGTTTAACAATGGTTCACCATCAGTAATGGAAGAAACACTCATAAGAACTTCAGTAATCATGGTTGTGGCTTCAGAAAATTGTCCTGATGGGAGAACAAAGCATTGCAAAATAAGTGCATATATGGCAAAAACTGAGGAGGTACAGAGAGTCATCCTGAAGAAGAGATGTTTTTCCTTACCTTGTTGGGTGAATTCTCAAAGGCCAGACCCTTAACCTGGGCCCTGTAGCCTCCCTGGTAGTTCCTGCACTGAGAACAGCCAGACAGCGCAGCACTTCCACCCTCATCAAAGTTAACAAATGTGACATTGGAGATACTAAAGATCTGGGTCTTGGGCGCCACAATACCACTGGTTCCTGAGGTGCAGACACTGGAGTTGAGGGCCAAGTGACACACCACCAGGGAATTGAAGATGCCTGCACAAAACAGCGTGAATAAAAGATTGTTTCATGATCCTACAAAAACTTAATCTGGAGACAAAATGGTGTTTGTGTCACCACCAGGGAATTGAAGATGCCTGCACAAAACAGCATGAATAAAAGATTGTCTCATGATCCTACAAAAACTTAATCTGGAGACAAAATGGTGTTTGTGTCAGAGTAGCTTGGTGTGCATTCTAAAAGGTCTGCTCTCTCATCAGGTCTGTTTTCGAGGCGATTATTCAGGTTTTCATGTTTTTTCTTTATTTTCTCTTTTTTTCACAACTGATGCTGTAGAAGCCTTCCACAGCATCATTATTTCAGTGATAGTTTAACAGAAATTCATCATCATCACTGGGAAAAAACATCCCTGAGAGTTCAAACTCAACACATATAGCCTTTGAAAATAGCCCTTATGAGAGCTATTAGTGTTTCAAAGTGTGTTTTCATGATTCCAGTGATAGTTTAGCAGGAATTCAGCATCATCAATGGAAAAATGAGGCCCATGAAAGTTCAATTAATCACACATGTGACCTTTGAAAATCCTTAAGAGAGTTGCTGGTGTGTGAAATGGTTACTGTACTTAAAGATACTGTTATAGAAGGTGCCTGTAGAAAACCTAACTGAACATAACCTAACCTACCCAAGTTTATGTCATTATATAATTCAGTGTACTTATATTAACTGCTGCTGTTGTTTTTGCTATAACAGTTATTTAAAGATCTGTGTGGTATGTTATTTATGTTCCCTCCAAAAGCTGTGCAAGATATAGGGAAGGAAGAAATGGAATCAAGCATCTTAACTAACATTGCAATTTAACTCATCACTTGCATATCCTGCTTTTCTTAACCACAATTTCCTCATCAGGCAGGGAGCTCAACCAGGCCTCACTACCTCTCACTAATTCACTCGCATATCCTGCTTCTCTTAACCACAACTTTCTCATCAGTCAGGGAACTCAACAAGGCCTCACTACCTCTCACTAATTCACTTGCATACTCTGCTTCTCTTAACCATAATTTTTTCATCAGTCAGGGAGCTCAACAAGGCCTCAAGGGGTCCTTGAGTTATGATGGAGTTCCATTCCTATAAACCGATTTTCAGCATAGGTTTGAACTGGTACCTACATTATGTCACTCACCTATGCTAATGTTATAGTAAAGTCATATTCTAGTTTATAAAAACATAATTACTGTACCTGTAAAAGAAACACATCAGGACATACAGTAAAAAAAATAAATAAATAAATAAAAAATAAATAAATCAGTATAAAGGACAAAGGGAAATGTACAGGGACAAGCACTGCCAGTTTAACTACCAAGAGGCAGAAGTCAAGATCATTGTAAACTGAGGACTCCCTATACCTCTCACTCCTCCCAGTCACCATCCCCCTTCACCCCATCACCACCCAGTGACTCACCAGGGCTGTCATCCTGTCCGAACCCTCCCTTCACAGACACCATCTCCATGCCAGCCTGTTGGTTATCAAGCATCACAAAGTTGTGGAACTGCAGCTTAGTGCCAGATACTGCCTCGGCACCCCGCTCACAGTGCCACGCGGTGAAGCTTTCCCACTTGGCCCCTGCAGGAATTTTTTTTTCTTTTTCTTTTCTTTTATTTTTTTTTGTGTGTGTGTGTGTAAGTGGACACTGGCTAAGGGCAACAGGTGAAAAAAGGCCACTGAGGTGCAGGCTCAAAAGAATGGTCAAAAGGCTCATCCAAAAGTGGAAGATTTTTATTTATTTATTTATTTATTTTTTTTTTTTTTATTGTCCTTACTACTGGGATTTTTATTTCTTGGTAACAGTTCACTAAGCCACAAGACTGTTCCTTTCCAGTGAGGGGTTGATGGGGCTACGTGTGTGAGTGAGTGTGTGTGTGTGTGTGTGTGCGCGCGTGCGTGTGTGTGTGTGTGTGTGTGTGTGTGTGTGTGTGTGTATGTGTGTGTGTGTGTGTGTGTGTGTGTGTGTGTGTGTGTGTGTGTTTGTGTTTTTTTTTTTTTTATGTAGGAAGGACACTGGCCAAGGGCAACAAAAATCTAATAAAAAAAAATGCCCACTGAAATGCCAGTCCCATAAAAGGGTCAAAGCAGTGGTCAAAAATTGGTGGATAAGTGTCTTGAAACCTCCCTCTTGAAAGAATTCAAGTCATAGGAAGGTGGAAATACAGAAGCAGGCAGGGAGTTCCAGAGTTTACCAGAGAAAGAGATGAATGATTGAGAATACTGGTTAACTCTTGCGTTAGAGAGGTGGACAAAATAAGGGTGAGAGAAAGAAGAAAGTCTTGTGCAGCGAGGCCGCGGAAGGAGGGGAGGCATGCAGTTAGCAAGATCAGAAGAGCAGTTAGCATGAAAATAGCGGTAAAAGACAGCTAGATATGCAACATTGCGGCGGTGAGAGGGAGGCTGAAGACAGTCAGTTAGAGGAGAGGAGTTGATGAGACGAAAAGCTTTTGATTCCACCCTGTCTAGAAGAGCAGTATGAGTGGAACCCCCCCAGACATGTGAAGCATACTCCATACATGGACAGATAAGGCCCTTGTACAGAGTTAGCAGCTGGGGGGGTGAGAAAAACTGGCGGAGACGTCTCAGAACACCTAAATTCATAGAACCTGTTTTAGCTAAAGATGAGATGTGAAGTTTCCAGTTCAGATTATAAGTAAAGGACAGACCGAGGATGTTCAGTGTAGAAGAGGGGGACAGTTGAGTGTCATTGAAGAAGAGGGGATAGTTGTCTGGAAGGTTGTGTCGAGTTGATAGATGGAGGAATTGAGTTTTTGAGGCATTGAACAATACCAAGTTTGCTCTGCCCCAATCAGAAATTTTAGAAAGATCAGAAGTCAGGTGTTCTGTGGCTTCCCTGCGTGATATGTTTACCTCCTGAAGGGTTGGACGTCTATGAAAAGACGTGGAAAAGTGCAGGGTGGTTTAGAAGATCATTAATGAATAATAAGAAGAGAGTGGGTGACAGGACAGAACCCTGAGGAACACCACTGTTAATAGATTTAGGAGAAGAACAGTGACCGTCTACCACAGCAGCAATAGAACAGTCAGAAAGGAAACTTGAGATGAAGTTACAGAGAGAAGGATAGAAACCGTAGGAGGGTAGTTTGGAAATCAAAGCTTTGTGCCAGACTCTATCAAAAGCTTTTGATATGTCCAAGGCAACAGCAAAAGTTTCACCAAAATCTCTAAAAGAGGATGACCAAGACTCAGTAAGGAAAGCCAGAAGATCACCAGTAGAGCGGCCTTGACGGAACCCATACTGGCGATCAGATAGAAGGTTGTGAAGTGATAGATGTTTAAGAATCTTCCTGTTGAGGATTGATTCAAAAACTTTAGATAGGCAGGAAATTAAAGCAATTGGACGGTGGTTTGAGGGATTAGAACGGTCATCCTTTTTAGGAACAGGTTGAATGTAGGCAAACTTCCAGCAAGAAGGAAAGGTAGATGTTGACAGACAGAGCTGAAAGAGTTTGACTAGGCAAGGTGCAAGCACGGAGGCACAGTTTCGGAGAACAATAGGAGGGACCCCATCAGGTCCATAAGCCTTCCGAGGGTTTAGGCCAGCGAGGGCATGGAAAACATCATTGCGAAGAATTTTAATAGATGGCATGAAGTAGTCAGAGGGTGGAGGAGAGGGAGGAACAAGCCCAGAATCGTCCAAGGTAGAGTTTTTAGCAAAGGTTTGAGCAAAGAGTTCAGCTTTAGAAATAGATGTGATAGCAGTGGTGCCATCTGGTTGAAATAGAGGAGGGAAAGATGAAGAAGCAAAGTTATTGGAGATATTTTTGGCTAGATGCCAGAAATCACGAGGGGAGTTAGATTTTGAAAGGTTTTGACATTTTCTGTTAATGAAGGAGTTTTTGGCTAGTTGGAGAACAGACTTGGCATGGTTCCGGGCAGAAATATAAAGTGCATGAGATTCTGGTACCTTTTGTGGGCCACCTCTCTATCATGTATAGCACGAGAACAAGCTGTGTTAAACCAAGGTTTAGAAGGTTTAGGACGAGAAAAAGAGTGAGGAATGTACGCCTCCATGCCAGACACTATCACCTCTGTTATGCGCTCAGCACACAAAGACGGGTCTCTGACACGGAAGCAGTAGTCATTCCAAGGAAAATCAGCAAAATACCTCCTCAGGTCCCCCCAACTAGCAGAGGCAAAACGCCAGAGGCACCTTCGCTTAGGGGGATCCTGAGGAGGGATTGGAGTGATAGGACAAGATAAAGATATGAGATTGTGATCGGAGGAGCCCAACGGAGAAGAAAGGGTGACAGCATAAGCAGAAGGATTAGAGGTCAGGAAAAGGTCAAGAATGTTGGGCGTATCTCCAAGACGGTCAGGAATACGAGTAGGGTGTTGCACCAATTTCTCTAGGTCATGGAGGATAGCAAAGTTGTAGGCTAGTTCACCAGGATGGTCTGTGAAGGGAGAGGAAAGCCAAAGCTGGTGGTGAACATTGAAGTCTCCAAGAATGGAGATCTCTGGAAAAGGGAAGAGGGTCAGAATGTGCTCCACTTTGGAAGTTAAGTAGTCAAAGAATTTTTTATAGTCAGAGGAGTTAGGTGAGAGGTATACAGCACAGATAAATTTAGTATGAGAGTGACTCTGTAGTCGTATCCAGATGGTGGAAAACTCGGAAGATTCAAGAGCGTGGGCACGAGAGCAGGTTAAGTCATTGCGCACATAAACGCAGCATCCAGCTTTGGATCGAAAATGAGGATAGAGAAAGTAGGAGGGAACAGAAAAGGGGCTACTGTCAGTTGCCTCAGACACCTGAGTTTCAGTGAGGAAAAGAGGATGAGGTTTAGAAGAGGAGAGGTGGTGTTCTACAGATTGAAAATTAGATCTTAGACCGCGAATGTTGCAGAAGTTAATGAAGAAAAAGTTGAGGGGGGTGTCAAGACACTTAGGGTCGTCAACAGAAAGGCAGTCCGACCTGGGGACATTTATGGTCCCCTCCCCAGATGGGGACTCCAAGGCTGGTGTAGGAGTCGCCATGATGATTTAAAAATTTTTGAGTGAAGGGTGTGTGTGTTATTAGGTGCTTGTAGTTTTGTGTGGAGGAAGAGAGTTGTCTTTAGAGGGCAGGCTGTGACTTCCCCCTTGTGTTGTGAGACACAAAGGGAAATGTTCAGTGAGGTCACAGCTGGGTTTAATGATAAGTTCACAGTCACACAGCAGTGTGTGTGTGTGTGTGTGTGTGTGTGTGTGTGTGTGGTGCTTTGCCTGGACTATCCTGTGTGGGATCGTAATATTTTGTAATAGTAAGCTCTGTTTCATCAAGTGTATCAGTAATTAGGCAGGTGAGGCTACAGGAGCACAGTTCATAATAGTAAGCTCTGTTTCATCAAGTGTATCAATAATTAGGCAAGGTAATTAGGGTACAGGAGCATGGTAGCACTGCCACTGACTCATGTACTAAATCACTGACTGGTCTATGAATTTCTATATGACTTTGAAATGTTAGCAAACTTCTGTATTTCTACCAGAACCATAATTTGAACTGTATGGGTTTTGACGGAAATACATCAGTCTGCTGCACATTTCAAGACAAGATGGGAATTTGCTGACTGATCAGTGAGTGAGAGCTTTGGTCAGTTACAGTGTTATCATGTTCCTGTGTCCTGAATTACTAAGACACACCTAATGACAGAGTGTAGCAGTATTGCCCATCATTACACACACACACACAGATCATATACACATGAATGGATACGTATTTAGTGATGCGTGACACAGACTTACCACGTCCCTGCCTCCACAGATGTCGGACTTTGGGTGATATCCTGGATTGGAGAACACCCACAGACCATACCTGGAACAGAGGCCAGTGTTGTCATCAAATGTCCCAATGTCCCAGATGGATAGCCAGAAAACAGATTAACTTTTATCCTTCTGTACTATGATCCTCTCTCTCTCTCTCTCTCTCTCTCTCTCTCTCTCTCTCTCTCTCTCTCTCTCTCTCTCTCTCTCTCTCTCTCTCTCTCTATTCCACCCATCATGTAAACTTCAAGCCAGCACAGAACACACAGCATAACAATAACACTCATGCACACATACACACATCCTCTCTCTCTCTCTCTCTCTCTCTCTCTCTCTCTCTCTCTCTCTCTCTCTCTCTCTCGCTCTCTCTTTCTCTCTCTCACCCAACACACACACACACACACACCCTCTCTCTCTCTCTCTCTCTCTCTCTCTCTCTCTCTCTCTCTCTCTCTCTCTCTCTCTCACCCAACACACACACACACACACACCCTCTCTCTCTCTCTCTCTCTCTCTCTCTCTCTCTCTCTCTCTCTCTCTCTCTCCTACCCAGCCAACACACAATCACAAACACACACACACACACACCTTCCCATGGAATGTGCAGTGTTATTGAAGAAGAGTCCCATCTGTTCAGTGTTCTGGCAGTAGATGTTGGTGGTGGATGGGCCTGAGGGATGGTGGTCCAGCCTGTACCAGTAACCAAAATGTGTTCCACTGGCAGCTGCATTGTGACGGAAAATGTTGTTTGGGTTCACCACCTGATGGATGAGCGAAACAGTGGATCAGTGAGTAAGCGGTTTGTGGAAAATTGCAGGAGTTATGAGTGTGTGACTGGAGTGGGAGGTGGTTCTCAGAGTGGCTTGTGGAGACTTTGAGAGTTTTGAGTGTGTGGAAGATTCTCTCTCTCTCTCTCTCTCTCTCTCTCTCTCACACATTCTTCCATCTAATTGATTTTTACTGAAAGAGGAGCACTGGTCAAGGGCAACAAAAGGAAGAAATATACTCACTGAGGTGTCAGTCCCTAAAGGAAAGAGGCCAATGGATCATCCAAAACTTGAAGCCTCCCTCTTGAAGGAGTTCAAGTTATTGGACTGAAGAAATACAGAAGCAGGCAGTGAGTTCCAGGGTTTACGAGATAAAGGGATGAATGATTGAGAATACTGGTTAATTCTTGCATTAGAGAGGTGGATAGAATAGGGGTGAGAGAAAGTAGAAGACATCCCTTACTTGTTCTCCCTCCTCCCACCTTTTCCCTCCCTGCTTCCTTCCCCTATACATGCACACATGTACACACACACACACACACACACACACACACACACACACACACACACACACACACACACAAAAGATGTGGTTGAAGCAGAGCATTGTACACATAATTAAAGAGAAATCGTGCAAACATAGATATGGAAACAGGACAAAAGAGCTTGCTTGGACCCTGTGCAGTACAACTTGTTAAATACAACTAAATAATCACATACACACACCCACCCAGAATGAGGAGCATGTCACATCCACATTAAGAAGGGAAGAGGAGGTCCTGGTGTAGACTGCAAGGTTGTACTGCACCACACTGTTCTGCTCCACCCCATCCTCTGTGAAGATAGCGTGACCCATGTTGTTGTACGCCACATTATGCTCCACCAGCAGGTTGTTTGTTGCGTGCATTGTCACTGCGCGGTTGTAGGTGTGGTGGATGGAGCACCCGCGGATGTACGAACCACCCATGTCCCCAGCCAGGTGGAAGTGGAGTGGGTACCGCCCAAGTTGGAATGCCTGGGTGGAAATTTGGCAAGTGTGTATGTGTGTGGATTACAATGGATGTGGTGTGTTATTGTGCTTGCCTGAAGTGGAGGTGATGTTACTGTGCCTGTTTGAAGTGGAGGTGGAGGGATATTTTGATGTGTGAATGAATTAGGGTGGATGTGGAGGTGATACTAATGTGTCTCTCTCAAGTGGAAGTACAACACATATTGCTCAAATTACTACATGTGACATTACTACTACTACTACTACTACTACTACTACTACTACTACTACTACTACCATTACCACTGCCACAACACACATGACCTGACCCAGATTGGCCCAGCAGGACCCAGCCTCTCACAGCCTCACCTGACCAGCCTTGGTCACCTCCACGTACTCAATGCGTCCCATCACCAAGTCCAGGTCAGGGAACTTTCCAGACAGTATCACAGTGGCGCCAAATTGGTCACCGCCAATCTCGTCTCCATGTCGACCATTGAAACATGACTGGGTGGTCTGGGATGGTAAAGAGAAGAGAGACATGTTGGTGTGTGGCAGTGAACAGAGAGAGAAGAATGCATTGAGAGAAAGAAAAAGAGAGATGTATTCTCATGTTTCTGCATCTTATCTCAGCCACTTCTATCAGGTCCTGGTGAAAGTTACTGGGATTTTCCAGGATGTTTTCATTATAGTAGTGAAAGGTTAGCAAGGATTCTATGCCTTTATTAGATCTGGGGAAAACTATTGTTGTTTTCAAGGATATTTTCACAATCTAACATGGATTCTATGCCATTAACTGAGTGTGGTGGAAACTGTTGTGGTTTTCAAGGATTTTTCCTGATTGTAATGAGGTTAACAAGGATTATATACTGTTAATAGATTTTGGTGGAAAGTATTGTGGCTTTCAAGAGTTCTTTCATAACTGTAATCATAAATGAACAAGATTCTACACCATTAACAGATTCTGAGGGAAAGTATTGTGACTTAAGCGTGGTGAATCCTTTAAAATTCAGATCTGCACCATCACACACCACTGCTACTATTCACAACCACTACTATACACCTTGAGAACCTGCACCAGAATGGCAGTAAGTCACCAAACTCACCAGAACTGAATGAACTCACACCTACACACTACTACTACTACTACTACTACTACTACTCCTTATGGCCCACACACAACACACCTTCAGAATCTGCAACAGAACAGCAATAAGTCACTCACCAGAAGTCAATGAACTCAGACCTACACACTATTCTTCCTCCTCACAGCCTTTCATAGCCTATATACAGCACAGAACAACACCACAACACCAAACTCACCAGGCCTAAAAGCAGGCCCTCAATAGCCACACTGAAGTCGGTGCCAACATTTCCCTGGATCTTGACATTGTGGGTGAGGAGTCCCACCTCTGCATGTGTCTCCACTGTGTGTCCCCCAAGAGTCTGGGTGACGGAGAGGTGGGTGTGCTCCAGTGCCTCTGTCAGTGTGACCTCCAGGCCATCCTCAGAGACTGATGCGATGGTCCTCACCTCGTTCTCCTTCATGTAGAACCTGTGGAGGGATGAAGGGGGTGAGAGGGAGAGGGAGAGAGGGGTGGTTTGGGAGATGAATGGGTAGTGAGAGAGAGAGAGAGAGAGAGAGAGAGAGAGAGAGAGAGAGAGAGAGAGAGAGAGAGAGAGAGAGAGAGAAACACGTGTGCCTTGGAGCTCCTCACTTTCCACATTTTTTCTGCTTACTACACCCGCTTATTATCCAAGAACCATTAAGGGCTGCTCCGGGTATGTCTCTGCCATAAGATCCATACAAGAACCAGTACATAGAAGGATGTGAAGGAAGAATAAGCCAGCAAAACAAGTCCCCTGCCTCCGCCGCTGGACTGTTCCAACAATATTTTGCCAAACGTAAACAAACCCCGGCTCGTCGCAGATTCGCCCCTGTACCTGTTTACTCCATTATACCTGCACGTAGTCTACTACTTGGATTCTCGCAAGCTAAATGGTGCAAACAAGGAGTGCGGCAGGGTCTGACGTAGCAGCTGTAGTATCTACTCCAGTTGGACAGAAGCAGGGGACAGCCATAGCCGAGATGGTCAAGACACCAACTCAAGCCATGGGACAAGCACCCACAACAGACATCCTTGACTTCATCTCCAGTGACATTGCTCGTCTGTCCGAAGAAGGTAAAGTGATAGTGAACACAATAGTGAAAGCTCTGTCTATTCTTTCCAAGGAAAAAGATGAAAAAATTGAAAAGTTACAGGACAAAGTGACCTCACTTGAGGATACAGTCAGTAAACTTGAAAATCAACTAGATGATGTAGAACAATATGAAAGAAGAGATACTATAATAATTAGTGGTCCTGCATTGCCCAGAGAACAAAACCATGAAAACTCAACTGACCTTGTTGTGAATTCAGTTAAAGATAATCTGCACATCAATTTAAGTCATGCTGACATCAATGTTGCTCACAGGTTAGGTTCAAAAAGTCAAAACAAAGAGAGACCAATAATTGTAAAGCTGCTAAATAGATCAAAGAAGGCAGAAATAATGGATGCCTGTGTAAAAGTTAAACCTAGCCTCTATATTAATGAAAGTCTCACTCCAAAACGACGCAATATCTTCAATACAGTTTGGGGTATCAGGAAAAAAAAACAAGGAGCTTTTCCAACAGTGCTACACAAGGGATGGAAAGATCTTTGTTAAATTAAAAACATCTAGTCAAAAACACATGATAACCACTGAACAGTCTTTGAACATTTTCCTAGATAAATATCCTGTTCTGACCCAGTCTTAAATGTGCTCTCAACTCAACATGATGCAATATTTCCTGCCAAACATTCTAGATATCTTTATGTCTATTTAATTTATATATATAATGTATTCATTATCCTTTCCTGTGTATATATTTTATATGTCATATCCTATGCATGTCTCCAACTTATTATTATTCATCTTAATTTTTTCTAGATTTCATCATATGAAACTTTCTTTTATCATCTACTACTTTGCCTATTTATCTATTACTTTGCCAATATCTTGGGTATGAAGCTTTATTCTATCATCTTTACTTTGCCAATATCTTGAACATTTATAGTTTTATCAACTTAATCCTTTTGATCACCAAATTCTGCAAACATTTTGCAATCTACCTTCCACCCTTCTTATGACATACCTGGTAAGCCTTCCAATTTCTTTTTATTTAATTTTTATTTTAATTTATTATTATGTATTTCCTTATTCTTTGATTATTCTTCTCTATCTCTACTTATCATATCCTTCCTTTCCTCTCCCTTAAACTTTTCCAAATCCCTTCCACTCCCTCCTCCCTCTCTGCTACCCATACTTGCCCCCTTTTCTACTAGCCTTTCTTCAATTCCCCTTTCTATATCATGAACTTTACTAGTGAGAATCTCCTCAATACACTTTTCAACGACTTAGAAGACAACAATGAATCTGATAGCATCGGCATAGAAATAATAAATTCCATGTACTTATCTCTTGAGTTAGATGATATCTGTAATTATCATGACCTTACCTCATACATGAATGTTATACCAAGAAGTAGCGCTGACTATATCAATATTCTCCATATAAATGCCCGCTCACTAAACAAAAATTATGACCAAGTAATCTCTTTTATCAAATCTCTTCCCAAACTCCCTGATATCTTATGTATAAGTGAAACCTGGCTCAATGCAAATAATGTTCACCTTCACGAAATTGATGGCTATCAGTCATATCATGTTCACAGGCCTTTATACTCTCCAGGTGGGGGTGTTGCAATTTATGTAAATATTGACCTACAAAGTGAAATTATTAAGGATTTTTGCATGTGTGATGAAAATGCTGAACTATGTAGTGTGAAAATTATTCTACCTACTACCTCCTACTCTGTTTCTTGTATTTACAGACCAAATAGTAAACATGCTAAAGTAAATGAATTTAATGCATATATTGATAATCTTCTTTCAAATAACTTTTTCACAAACAACAGGAATATACTCATAGGTGACTTCAATATAAACCTTCTTGAACATGTATCACACCCTCCTACTAACTCTTTCATTACAACTATGCAATCAAACAATTACTTCCCACATATATCTCGACCAACAAGATTTTCAGACATAAATACAACTGCAGCCCCATCTTTATTGGATCACGTCTGGACAAACTTCAATGAACCAGTCTCTTCTGGAATTTTCCACTTTCCTATCAGTGACCACCTTCCAGTGTTTATCAATATTCCAGTCTCTGATAAAGTGTGCAATATTCACCACAAAGTTGATTTTAGGCTACAAAATAGAGTAAATCGGTTGAAATTCACACAGACCCTATCAAATACAGACTGGAATCTCTACCTCACTAGCAGTGACACAAACACAAACTGCGACATATTTCTGGATAAATTATATAAAATATACTATTCCTGCTTCCCCAAAATAACCAAAACTATCACATCCAAAAGACTGAGTAAGCCTTGGTTAACACAGGGGTTAATAAATTCAACAAAACATAAATATCAGCTGTACAAACTATACAAACTAGGGTCAATTACAATGGACCACTACAAACATTACAGAAATTATCTAAATAACTTAATAAAACGCAAAAAATCTGAATATTACCTACAAAGGTTTGAAAATTTTAGACTTAACACAAAAAAAGTTTGGGAACTAATTACCGAAATAGAAAACATTAATAATAATAACAAGACGGTCTCCCACACACTACACTATAATGACACAGTCCTGCACACTCCACATGAAATTTCAAATGCATTCAACACCTATTTTTCACAAATTGCACCTCAACTTAGCTCCCAGCTTCCTAGAGCTCAAAACTCACACATTTCTTATCTCAGAGGTAATTTCCTAAATTCCATGAATATTCCCATAGTGACAGGAAATGACATAGTAAAAGCTATTTCTGCCTTAAAAAATAAAAAATGCCCTACGGATGAAATACCTGTGAAAATAATCAAAGAGAACAAAAATCTTCTAGCAGAGCCACTCTCAAAATTATTCAATGATTCAATAAAAGATGGAGTTTTCCCTAATAGATTCAAGCTGGCAAAAATTATCCCTATCCATAAATCGGGAAGTAAAACTAATATCTCAAACTACCGACCAATCTCTATTTTACCAGTGTTCTCTAAAATATTTGAAATCATTATGAAGAACTTCCTCATGAACTACCTCAATTCACAAAAACTCTTAAATAATAGGCAATTTGGTTTCCGCCCCGGACTAAATACTTTTGACGCTATAAATGTGTTTACCTCTGACCTACACGATGCCTTGAATAAACATAAGTCTATAATATCCATTTTCATTGATTTCAGCAAAGCTTTTGACACAGTTGACCCAAACATTCTAATAGACAAATTACGTCACTATGGTATTCGCGGTTGTGTGGAAAATTGGTTCAAATCATATTTAACTGGCCGATCTCATTTTACATCCTACAGTAACTCTAAATCAACCATCAAACCTATACATCTTGGTGTGCCACAAGGTAGCATCTTAGGCCCTATTCTTTTCCTGATATATATCAACGATATCAGCAATGCCTCTACTGCTTTCAACACTATACAGTTTGCTGATGACTCCACCTTGTACATGATTGGTGATAATCCCACTGACCTAATCTACAGAGCCAACCTAGAATTATCTGCCTTTTCTGAATGGTGTCTTGCAAATCGCCTAACAATTAACACAGCTAAAACTTTCTACATGTTATTTACAAATACCACCACCAAATACCAACCCTTACCTAGACTTACCATATTAGATAAAGATATCACGCAAGTTTCTAAGACAAAATTTCTTGGAGTCACATTTGACAATAATCTTACTTTTAAATATCACATATCAAACCTTTGCCTAAAATTATCTAGATCAATAGCTCTATTGCTGAAAATAAACAACTTTGTTCCAGTGGAAATTATGAAAATCATGTATTATGCCCATATATACCCACACTTAACCTACTGTAATCCAATTTGGTCCACTACCTACCCATGTCATCTACAAAATCTAAACATCCTCCACAAGAAAATTATTAGAATCATGACTAATAGTGACTTCCTCCAACACACACCTCCACTCTTTAAATCTATGAAAATCCTTCAACTCTCTGACTTATCAAACTTCTCTATTGCATCATACATGTTCAAATTGATAAATTCCAACAACAACAATACCCTGACCCTAACTCATAACCACTCCACACGCTACAGGCATTCTCTACAGATTCCCCATCATACCTTAACTCTCTACCAACACTCTCTAATGTATAAAGGTCCCAAAATATGGAATAGCACCCTGTCACATATAAAAAATTCATTAAGCGTAAATATCTTTAAGAGAAAACTAAAAGAATATTTATTGTCTCAATACTGACACATCTTGTACTTCAATCAATTTTTATCAATATCTATTATTTTGTTTCTTGGTATTGTAACCAAATAGTTCATATCCTCTGTAACTAAAATAGTTTATATCCTCTAGTATATATACATATTTATTTCTGTTTGTTTAATTATTCTCAAAACAAATATTTGCTTGTTTATAATCAGATTCCACTTCAATTTTCTCTATTTCTCATGTATAATTATGATTTTTCTCCTTTCCTTCCTGTTCTTGCAAAGCCATTTATCCCTAAATCTTTTGTTATTGCTATTTATTTATTTATATATTTTTTTTTTTACATTTTCTTCAATTAGATTTTTAGTTTAGTGTTGTTTTACATTTCAGTATCAAGTAGATATTAAGTGTGCCCAAAAAGCTTGTGCTTCATAAGGGGCTGTTTGTCTTTCAATTAATTGTACCTTAAGCTTATATATGTACTACAGACAAACATAATAAAGTGTTTAAAGTGTTTAAAGTGTTTAAAGTGAGAGAGAGAGAGAGAGAGAGAGAGAGAGAGAGAGAGAGAGAGAGAGAGAGAGAGAGAGAGAGAGAGAGAGAGAGAGAGAGAGAGAGAGAGAGAGAGAGAGAGAGAGAGAGAGAGAGAGAGAGAGAGAGATTTGCACATGAATGTTCCTTTACCTGTTCTCTGTGGTGGCAATAACAACCTGGTCACCCTGCCTCAAGGTGATGGGCAGGGACAGGGTGAGGTTGGTGTCCCCAAGGGAGGCCGTGTGTGCCAGGTGGGTCCAGGTGATGGGGACGTGATGGCCATGAAGGTCCAGCGTCCCATCACGCACCGCCAATACCTGTGGGATGGGTCAGGGTAGGTGGTAATGGGGTTTGGTTAGGTTATGTGGAAGGAATCCAGTCTTTTATGTTGTTATTTTTATTGTTGTTCTCTCTCTCTCTCTCTCTCTCTCTCTCTCTCTCTCTCTCTCTCTCTCTCTCTCTCTCTCTCTCTCTCTCTGCACAGTGGGATGGAGTCTAGTCTTTCATTTTGATGGTTTGTATCGTTGTGGTCTGTCTGTCTGTCTGTCTGTCAAGGAATCTAGTCTTATACTCTGCTGGTTTGTATTGTTGTGGTCTGTCTGTGTCTGTCTGTCTGTCAAAGAATCTAGTCTTATATTCTGCTGGTTTATATTGTTGTGATCTATCTGTCAGACAAAACATACAGACAGATCACAACAATACAAACCAACAGAATGAAAGCCTAGATTCCTTGACAAACAAGCAGACACACAGACAGACAGATAGACAGACTCATCCTCCTCACCACTACAATCATGGATGCATCTTGATAACTAGACCAACCTCCACCAGAATCCATGAAAGGCATAGAATCCTGGTTAAATCCTTCTCTCTCCCTTTGCCTCTCATCTTGGCATCCTCTCTCTCTCCCTCTCCCCTTGGCACCCCCACACTCTCCCTCAGCCTCTCACCTTGGCACCATACAAGGGCAGCTCAGTGGAGTGTGTGTTGCTGTGCAGTTCAATGATGGCCTCACCAGGGAAAGACTGATCCTCCGACCCAATACTGAGAGAGCCACCACCAACGATCAAAATATACTCTGCCCGCAACACCAGCTCCTCCACAATCTCCACATCAAACACCACGTGGCCGCCCTGGATCAGCAGCATCTTCAGCACTGGTGTTGACTGGTCCAGCAGCAGTGTCTTGCCCTGAGTCACCACCACCAGCTGCCCCTGTGATGGTGGCGGTTTGCTGCCCCAAGTGAATGGTGAACTCCAGAGGTCGATGTAGGAGAAGATTCCACTATTGTTCTGCTGTGGAGATGAGGGGTGAGAGGTGAGGGGCGAGGGGGTGAGGTGGGTGAAGGAGGAGAATGAGATGAGGGTGCTGAGTGGTGAATTTTAGAGGTGAGGGATCAATGATGAGGGGTGAGGGAGGAAAGGTGAGGGGTGAAGGGGTCAGAGGGGATAGAGGGATAGAAAAAGGAAGGTAAGTTAAGAAAGGAAAGGAGAAAATGAGGCTAAAAGGATGAAACAGGAGATGAAGAAATTATAAACACAAAAATTAATAAAAGACATCAAATTAAGCAAGAAAACAGAAGGAAAAAGAGCAAAACACTTTCACCAAACAAAAGAACACATAAACACTCACAGCTGCTGCCAAGCCTTTCCCAGGGGCAGTGACCTTGACCTGGAATTGACCCGACCCTTGGTGAGCCTCAGTGATGCAGGTGATGCTGGTCGGACCCTCTTGGGTCACCTTGCACTCTGACCCACCAATGGTCACCTTATTGCCGCTCAACCTAGGGAGGATAAGGTCTAAGTTAGGCAAGGTCAAGTCAGATCATTATGTTGCCGTTTGACCTGAGGAGGTAGTGTTCACCTGAGGGGGCAGTGATCAGGTTAAGCAAGGTTATATGGCAGAAAATACAGCATGCATACAGACAGACAGACAGGCAGGCAGAGAAGCACAGACACCCAGAAGTCACACAGACACCAGGCACTGTGTTACTTACCCAAAGCCAGTGCCAGTGAGGGTGAGGGAGGTGCCGCCAGCAGTGCCGCCTCGCTGGGGCTCCAGGCCAGTGAGGGAGAGTGTGAGAGCCAGTTGGTAGGTGAAGCCACCCAGCAGACTGGCAGACAAACCATTCGGGCTGCTCACCACCACATCACATGTCACATCTGCCTCACCTGGTACATATAGATGGATAGATGGATGGATGGTTGGATTGAGGGATGGATAAATTGATGGATGGATGGATAGATAAATTAATTGATTAATTGACAGATAGATAGATAGAGATAGATAAATAAATTGATAGATTTATAGTTTATTGACAGATGGATGAACAGATTGATAGTTAACTGACAGATAGAAAAGCAGATAGATAGTTTATTGATCATCACACACACACACACACACACACACACACACACACACACACACAGACAAATAAAAGGAAGGTTTAGTTAACAGATTCAGTTATACAGACAGACAGATTGATAGATAGATACGTAGGTAGGTAGGCAAACAGGTAGACATACTGTAGATAGATAGATAGATAGATAGATAGATAGATAGATAGATAGATAGATAGGTAGGTAGGTAAATAGATTAATAGATAGGTAAATAGGTACAGATAGATAATTTATTGATAGAGATAATTTACTGACCATCACACACACACACACACACACACACACACACACACACACACACACAGAGACAAATAAAGGAAGGATTAGTTATATTGTCATTATTATCATTATCAATGAATTAATTATCATAATACTACTAATGATAATAATACTGCTATTATCAAGAATAACAGTAATAATGACACTACTACCACTACCACCACCACCACTACTCACTGTGGGGCAGGGCTGGTGCCACACAGGTTATGGCTGTGGTGCTGTCGCTGCTCACAAGGTCACAGGGCAGGTCACACAAGGTCACCAAGGAGCCACCATCCGGGTCAAAGCCCTGACCTGCCAGCATGATCCTAGCACCCGCAAAGCTCCCTGTGTAAGGTCAGTCAGAGTCAGGGGGATGAGACAGACACACAGACACACAAACAAAGAGACAGACAAACAGGTTGCAACAGATGGACAGACAGAGACAGGCAGAAGGATACAGTATAATCAGGAACAGACAGAAAGATAGACAAGACGGCAGAGACATATAAGTAGAGACAGACAGACAGGCAGCAGAGAGAGAGAGAGAGAGAGAGAGAGAGAGAGAGAGAGAGAGAGAGAGAGAGAGAGAGAGAGAGAGAGAGAGAGAGAGAGAGAGAGAGAGAGAGAGAGAGAGAGAGAGAGAGAGAGAGAGAGAGAAGCAGATAGATAGATACAGACAGACAGGCAGGCAAAGAGAGGTACAAAACACACACACACACACACACACACACACCTGAGGAGGGAGTGAGTGAGGTGAGAGAGAAGATGAGGGAGATGGACAAGTTGTTGGAGTCTCCATACACTGCATCCCTCACAACCACCTCATGTTTCCCTCCTCCAAGTGCTGGGACCTGTCTCCACCACCACCACCACCACCACCAGGGAAAGAAAGAAAAAAGAGCATTAAACATTCTTCCTAATTCAAAAAACTTTTCCTAACCCAAATCTATCATTGCTTAATTCATCGTCTCATTCAGTAATGTTACTTTTCCTGTCACTCACTCATTTGCAGAACTACATCTATTTCCTCTACTATTATTATTACTCAGTTCCCTCTCACTTTCCCCCCCAAGCTGCCTCACACTCCCTCATGGCACTCATCAGTCTCTTCCCTGCAGCACTTCCCCTCAATCCCCCTGACTCACGATGCACTGGAGGGAGGTGGGGGAAGCAGGGGAGACCAGGCCACACCTTTTGCCCCCCACGGTGACCTCAGGGGTGCCCCCGGACAGAGTGAAGCCAGTGCCATCCAGTGTGAGGGTGGTGCTGCTCACCACATCAGTAGAGGGCCTGGCAGGAGAGTAAGGGGGTAGTGTGAGGTTGGGAGGGAAGGGGGGTGGGGTGGGGACAGGAGACCAGGGGTGCATTATACGGGAAGTTTCTCTCTAACCCTACACCCCCGTTCGTTTGGGGCAGTCCATCAGCAGGAAGCAGCAAAAATGGCCGCCCACAGCACTCTTCTTAGCATAAGAGCTCACTGATGACCCTGTACTTGACATTGTGGACATTATTTATAGAAGAAATGAAGTTTTAAGGAGGCAAGAGGAGGAGAGAGAAGAGAGCCCACAGAGTCCTATGAGAGTCAGGGATTATGCTTGTTTATCAAAAGTAGTCTTTGTTACATATGTGGTCAAGGTGTCGCGATTCTACCACTCCAAAGTTGCTTTTTTTTTTTTTTTTTTTCGTTAGACTCCCTCCAAACTAAGCTTTGAGGCCAGCATGCATGCTCTGGCTGGCCTGTCCAGTGGCCTGAACAGGCTGGCCCCACAAAAAAGTTACTCATACAGGAATCAGGCCACCTGAAGGGCCACACTCAGTTCTGCCTAGTGCCCAGACACTGTTGTGGAAGGTTGGCAGGCTGGCTGCTCTGCTCCACGCTGATGAACTGGAATGGCTGGCTCTGGCTCTGCCTCTGGCCTTGGCTACATTAATTATGACATTATCAACCTGTTGGCTTCATTAAGGGATAATCCCATCCTATGCCCCTGTAATTTCATTTGGGCCAACAGCAAGCTCTGATGTGTGAAAGCAAGCCAAGTGAGTGCAGGCTGTGTATTGAGAACAACAAACACACTTCTTGCCACTACATCACAGACTGTGTTAAAGCACAACAATTCTGAAGAACTGGTGTGAGTGACATGCCCTCCATGGTGGAACACTTGGTTGACCTGTGAGTCTTGAGGCAAGTGAAGACTGCTGACCCAAATTCCTACAAGCTAGATAATGAACAAAGTGAGCACTGACATTATGTTGTCATTGTTATTATTATTGTCACTATAATTATTAGGTAGTATTATTACTATCAATATTAGTAGTATTAGTATCACTGTCATTATTATTACTATCATCATTCATCTTATTTGTTGTTGTCTCAAAGACCCATTCTATTTCATCGCAACATTCATTTACAATACTTCCAAACTGGGGGCCACCTCACGTGCAGTGTCTTAACAACAGTCCTTTGTTGAACTTTTTTCATGTAAGAGGGACACGGGCCAATGGCAACAAAAACCCAATTTAAAAAAAAAAACCCACCGAGATGCAAGTCCCCAAACAGGGTCCAAAGCGGTGATCAAAAATTGAAGGATAAGTGTGTTGAAACTTCCCTCTTGAAGGAGTTCAAGTCACAAGACGGTGGAAATACAGAAGCAGGTAGGGAGTTCCAGAGTTTACCAGAGACAGGGATGAATGATAAGATTACTGGTTAACTCTTGCATTAGAGAGGTGGACAGAGTAGGGGTGAGAAAAAGAAGGTCTTGTGCAGCAAGGCTGCAGTAGGAGGGGAGGCATGCAGCTAGCAAGATCAGAAGAACAGTTAGCATGAAAATGGTGATAGAAGATAGCAAGAGATGCAACATTGCAGCAGTGAGTAAGAGGCTGAAGACAGTCAGTTATTGAGGAGTTGATGAGACGAAAAGCTTTTGATTCAACCCTGTCTAGAAGAGCATAATCCATAGAAAGGCATAATCCATACATGGATGGATAGGGCCTCTGTACAGAGCAGCTGGAAGGGTGAGAAAAACTGGCGATGTCTCAGAACGCCTAACTTCATAGAGGCTGTTTTAGCTAGGGATGAGATGTGAAGATTCCAGTCTAGATTATAAGAAAAGGACAGACCGAGGATGTTCAATGTAGGAGAGGGGAACAGTTATGTGCCATTGACGAAGATGGGATATTTGTCTGGAAGGTTGTGTTGAGTTGGTAGATGGAAGAATTGAGTTTTTGAGGCATTGAACAATACTAAGTTTGCTCTGTCACAATCAGAAATTTCAGAGAAATCAGACGACAGGTGTTCTGTGGTTTCCTTTTGTGACCTGTTTACTTCCTGAAGGGTTGGACATCTATGAAAAGACGTGTAAAAGTGCAGGGTGGTATCATCATTATATGAGTGGATAGGTTTAGAAGATCATTGATGAATAATAGGAAGAGAATATGTGATAGGACAGAACCCTGAGGAACACCACTGTTAATAGATTTAGAAGAACAATGACCATCTACCACAGCAGCAACAGAACGGTCAGGAAGGAAACTTAAGATGAAGTTGCTGAGAAAAGGATAGAAGCCGTAGGAGGGCAGTTTGGAAATCAAAGCTTTGTGTCAGACTCTATCAAAAGCTTTTGATATGTCTAAGGCAACAGCAAAAGTTTCTCTAAAATCTCTAAAAGAGATGACCAAGACTCAGTAAGAAAAGCCAGAAGAAGTAGAGCAGCCTCGACAGAACCCATACTGGCGATCAGATAGAAAGTTGTGAAGTGAAAGATGTTTAAGAATCTTCCTGTTGAGGAAAGATTAAAAAAATTTTAGATAGGCAGGAAATTAAAGCAATAGGATGGTAGTTTGAGGGATTAGAACGGTCACCCTTTTTAGGAACATGCTGAATGTAGGCAAACTTCCAGCAAGAAGGAGAGGTAGATGTTGACAGATGTTTGACTAGGCAAGGTGCAAGCACGGAGGCAAGGTTTCGGAGAACAATAGGAGGGACCCCATCAGGTCCATAAGCCTTCTGAGGGTTTAGGCCAGTGAAGGCATGGAAAACATCATTGTGAAGAATTTTAATAGGTAACACAAAGTAGTCAGAAGGTGGAGGAGAGGGAGGAACAGGCACTGAATCATTCAAGGTAGAGTTTTTAGCAAAGGTTTGAGGAAAGAGTTCAGCTTTAGAAATAGATGAGATCAGAGTGGTGCCATCTGGTTGAAATAAAAGAGAGAAAGATGAAGAAACAAAGTTATGGGAGATATGTTTGGTTAGGTGCCAGAAGTCATGAGGGGAGTTAGATCTTGAAAAATTTTGACACTTTCTATTTATGAAGGAGTTTTTGGCTTGTTGGAGAAAAGACTTTGCATGGTTCCAGGCAGAAATATAAAGTGCATGAGATTCTGGTGATGGAAGGCTCAAGTACCTTTTGTTACCCATCTCTCTATCATGTATAGCACAAGAACAGGCTGTGTTAAACTAAGGTTTGGAAGGTTTAGGTCGAGAAAAAGAGAGAGGAATGTACGCTTCCATGCCAGATACTATCACCTCTGTTATGTACTCAGCACACAGAGACAGTCTGTGACATGGAAGCAGTAGTCATTCCAAGGAAAATCAGCAAAACACCTCCTCAGGCCCCCTAACTAGCAGAAGCAAAATGTCAGAGGCACCTCTGCTTAGGGGGATCCTGAGGAGGGATTGGAGCAATAGGATAAGATACAGAAGTGAGATTGTGATCAGAGGAGCCCAACAGAAAAGATAGGGTAACAGCATAAGCCGATGGATTAGAAGTCAGGAAAAGGTCAAGAATGTTGGGCATATCTCCAAGACAGTCAGGAATACAAGTAGGATGTTGCTCTAGGTCGTGGAGGATGGTAAAGTTGAAGGCTAGTTCACCAGGATGGTCAGTGAAAGGAGAGGAAAGCCAAAGCTGGTGGTGAACATTGAAGTCTCCAAGAATGGAGATCTCTGCAAAAGGGAAGAGAGTCAGAATGTGCTCCACTTTGGAAGTTAGTCAAAGAATTTCTTATAGTCAGAGAAGTTAGATGAGAGGTATACAGCACAGATAAATTTAGTTTGAATGACTCTGTGGTTGAAGCCAGATGGTGGAAAATTCAGAAGATTCAAGAGTGTGGCAATTCACCTAGTGAAGACTGAATTGTCTTTGCCAACACAAAGACCCAGCTCAGGAGTGATCCTGCGCCACCTGCAACATCAAGATCTGAGGTCACTGGGTAAATGAGGTGGTGGGGGTGCTGGCCAACACAATCACTTTGAACATGATGATAAATATTTGTTCTCATTGAAATTAGTGAACATATTTAATAATGATATTAATAATGCATTACTGTTATTATTATTATTATTATTATTATCATCATCATCATTATCATCATCATCATTATCATCATTATTATTATTATTATTACATTATTATTATTATTATTATTATTATTATTATTATTATTATTATTATTATCAGTTGTAGTAGTAGTAGCATCATTATTATTATTATTATTATCATTATTATTATTATTATTATTATTATTATTATTATAAACACAACACCAGTGATACAGAAGATGTGTGTGTTTGTATGTGTGTGTGTGTGTGTGTGTGTGTGTGTGTGTGTGTGTGTGTGTGTGTGTGTGTGTGTGTGTGTGTGTGTGTGTGTGTGTGTGTGTGTGTGTGGTGAAGTGGGGTGCATGGCATCAAGACTCACGTGACGGAGAGAAGCATGGGGGTGACGGCTGCAGCGTAGGTGAATGCTTTGGCAGCCATCACATTCTCACTGCAGGCCACACTGACCACCACCGCTGCCTCCCCCTCAATGCCAGGTGGCAGGCGGCAGGAGATGGTGTTGGCACTCTCCTGCAGCATGGGGCACTCAGCACCACCAACCACCACCATCATGTACCCGGGAATGAACCCTGAGCTTTTCCCCACCAGCACCGCACCGCCGTTGATGCTGCCGGACTGAGGTGTTAGGGCAGAGGCCACGGGCAGGGTAGTGGAGGACACCTTGTTGCCCACAACTGCCCTAGCCCCAGCCACGGTCACCATGGGTCTGTAGGAGCCTGCAGACAGGCCGGCTGCTGTGCAGGACACTTTGGTGGGGGTGAGAGAGGTGATGGTGCAGGAGTAGGAGGTGGGATGGTCCTCTGTTGAGTGACTCTGTTGTGGGTGTCTCTCCTGGGGGTTGTGGTCCAGTATGCAGGGGAAGAGGGCCAATGCCAGCCATGCGCCAGGCACCCAGCTGCACCGTCTCCTCAAAGGTGACTGCCCCGGTGCCGGTGAAGCTACCCCAGAAGCCCCGAGGGGCCTCCAGCACATCCACCAGGGACAGCCTCGCCTTCTGCCCCAGGCCATGCAGGTACTTACCACTGAGCACGTTATCCTCATCCTCGGCCACTGTCTCCACCAGGCAGTCCATCTCATCACCCGCCTCCACACCCAGGAAGTCCTCAACCTCATCCTTCAGCACCACCACCACCACCCTTCCCTTTCTTCCACCATCAAGTCTTCCTTCTCTTCCTCCTGAGGCACCTCTCGGCAGCCACGGGGGACCGACTGTTGCACCAGAGTGATGGTGACCTTGGTGTTGTCACTGCCAAAGTTGTGGCCAGACAATGTCACTTCCTCGCCCTGCACTGCCATGCTGGTGACCACAGGGGTGAGTGCCTCACTGTAGGTGAAGGTAAGGGTGTCCATCTTGGCCGGCACCTGCAGGAGATTTTCTTTTAAGCTTTATAAGATTTAGTCACTCAAAAGACACCAAATTACCATATTATGGTTTGAGACGAGAAAAGGAATTTATATAGTCTTTTGCCAAGACACTGTTGATGTTGGATACACATCTAGTCTTAGATATGGTGACAGACTTAAATAATTCACTCATCTTGATCATTCTGCACTGAAAGGAAGATGTGCCATGTGGTAATACAGTAATGCACACATGAGTACCACGGCCAACAGTGCCTCACCACACATCCAGGCAGCAGCTCTGACTCAGTACTCTGCTGTGTTCCTCTTGCCTCAAGTTTAGAGTGAAGACAAGTGTTCTTTTAACTTCATGTATGCACACACACTCACACACACACAGCCTTAGACACACCTCCACACACCTATCAGTGCACCAAGGCCTTCTCTCAGCACCTCAGGAATAGAAATAAAACACTATGACATAGTACTGACACCAGTGCCGTCACCACCCCATGCAAGACTAATGACGGCGAAAGTGGCTCACAAGACACAAGTGGCTCACAAGACAACACTCACTCATCTGTCACTGCCCCCCACAAGAGTAATGGTGATGCAAGCAGTTCAGCCTCACAAGACAACCCTCATTCAGCTGTTCAGAATGACAACACATGTGCAGCCAAAACCATCCCCTTGTGCTTTGGCCCAACACATCACTCACTTTGCTGTTAAGGAGTAATGACTGGGATCATAATTCATTGGTTAATAAATAATTATAGAACTTTTAGAGCTGTGTTTATGGCATGCCCCACTCAAACCCTTGGGCCAACCACTAGGTAATTTGACTTGAGGAATGAGAGTGAAGTAACAGTACTTGGTGAGCAGAAAGACTTCACAGCTCTAACGTAACTCATAAATAGTGAGAAGCTGGCTTACAACAACTCTACACACACACACACACACACACACACACACACACACACACACACACACACACACACACAGGTCACAAGCAGCAGCTGAAGAAATATTAGGCAAAGTTTAGAAATTGGCCAGAGTTGAAGAGTACAACCAAGTGTGGATGAAAAAGATAGGACCAGAGAAGAGAGAGCTACTATAAATGAACTAAGAAGAGAATTAAATGAAAAAAAAAAAAAACGAAAAAAGACCAGAAGTGGAGAAGAGGTTCTATTGAAGGGTCACAGACATGAGGCAGAGAAAGTGGTAGAGGAAAGAGGACAATGCAGAAGGGGAGGTTTAAAAGTGGAGTATACTAACTTAAATGGTCTGATACCAGTAGTGTTGAAAGTTAGAGACTGTTTAAGAGAGAAGAGAAGCCAGATATCATGGCAATTGTTGAAACAAAACTGGAGAGTGATGTGGACGTTTTAGATATTGGTGATGGAAATTACAACCTCTGAATGAGAAATAAAAGATTTAAGCAGGGTTTAGGTGTGATGCTCCTAATTAGACAAGGATTGACAGTGAAATCTACTACATGTGGGGAGGGGAAGGCAGAGGTACTGAAAATAGCCTTAAAAAGAAATGTGGGAAGATGCCAAAATACTGCAGTGACCTATGTTTCCCTTATTCCAACTCAAGGGGTGAGGAAGAATACAAGAGAATGCTGAAAGACATAAAGGCATGTTTATCCAAGTTGCTGGATGAAAATGAGGTGAACTAGTGACGGGAGACTTTAACTGTAAAGAGGTATCTTGGGAAAATTGGACCACATAACGTAGCAAGTCATCACAGGGGGACCAAATTACTGGAGTTGGCTGTTGAGAATATTCTGATGTAGTGGGTTAAAGAAGACACAAAATTCAGAGAAAATGAAATACTGTCAAAGCTGGATCTAATTTTTACGAAGGAACAAGCCATAATAGAGGATTTAAAACACAAAAAAACAATAGATAAAAGTGACTATGCATTGATTCAGTTCTTAGTAATGAATAAAAACATAGATATGAGAAAAGACCACAGGAGAGAATGGTTGAACTGCAGTGAGACAAATTTTGGACAGCTTAGGAAGTATTTCATTGAAATGGATTGGAACAAAGTATTTCAAATGGGTGATATAGAAGGAGAGTGGACCACCTTCCTGAACATTTATAATAAAGGAGAGGGGAAATGGACACCTATGAAATCAACAGAAAACCTTTTTAAGAAGGACTGGAGTAACAAGAGATGTGCTACAGCTAGACTGGAGACAGAAAAAAGCATGGAATGTGGAAGAAATATAAGAGACATGACTTGTGGACCAATTATTTAAGAAAGAGGAATGAATATGTTAAAATACAGAGAGATGAGTAGAATTATGAAAAGAATGTTGTGCATAAATGCAAAGACCAACCAAAACTGTTTTAAAAATTTATGAATGGAAAATTGAGGAGTAAAGAAGACATCAGCTGAGTAATAGTTGGAGAAGAAATGGTCGAAGACCCAAAAGAGATGGCTGAAGTGTTCAACAGACACTTCCACTCACTGCTTACTAAAGAAAATTATTTTAGGGAAGAAAGGATAGTGATGGAAAATGGGACTGGTCTGAAAGAGGTAGTAACATCAACAGAAGAAGTAAAGAATATATTGGAAGAGCTGGGAGTATGGAAAGCAATGGGACCTGATAGTCTGTCAAGCTGGATTCTAAAGAAGTGTAGCCCAAAACTAGCTAAGGTGATACACAATATAATTAGCACCACCCTGTTGGAAGGAAAAGTACCCAAAGATTGGAAATAGGCGAATATTACCCAATTCACAAGGCTGGAAGTAAAGGAGACTCATTTAACAATAGACCAGTATTGCTGACAAGTGTGGTACCAAACATCTGCAAAAAGATCATCAAGAACAGATGGGTGAAATGCCTGGAAGACAACAATGTGATAACAGACAGACAATTTGGATTCAGAGAAGGAAGATCTTGTGTAACAAATTTGATAAGCTTCTACACAAGAGTAATGGACATAGTGCAAGAGAGAGATGGATGGACTGACTGCATGTACTTAGACCTGCAAAACGCATTATACAAAGTACCATACAGAAGGCTAATATGGATAACTGAAAAATATAGGAAGATTGGGAGGATCGTTATTAAAATGCATGACCAACTTCTTGACGGAGAGATAAATGAGGACAGTAATCAGAGGCAATAAGTCAAAGTGGAAACCAGTAATAAGTGAAGTTCTGCAATATATGTAAATGACATGATGGAAGGAATGATAAGCCACATGAGTCTCTTTGCTGATGATGCCAAGATTATGAGAAAAGTAACAAATGAAAAAGACTGCAAAGCTCTGAATCAAGACCTAATTAAGATAAATAAATGATTGTTGAGATGGAACATGGAGTTTAATGCCAAGAAATGTAGTGTGGTGAAGTTTAGAAAAAATGTGAGAAAAACAGAAGGCATCTACTATTTGGGAAATGAGAAAATTACTATAAGATCAGAGAAAAAGATCTGGGAGCAATCATTTCTAATAAAGTGTCATTTGTGAAGCATGTAAACAAGATCACTGGATAAACATGCAATCTGCTGAGAAACATGAAGATGGCATTCACCGACAATGAAGATGATATGATAAAAAAAAAATTGTAAACAACAATGACACATCCAGGACTGGAGTATGCAGCATTAGTGTGCTCACCAAGTTTGACGAAGGATATCAGGAAGCTAGAAAGAATTCAGAGAGCTGCAACTAAAATCCCTACAAGCCTAAGAGGGCATAGTTATGAAGAGAAGTTTATGAGATTGGGCCCAACTACACTACAAAAAAGGAGGGAAAGAGGTGATTTGATAGCACTATACAGAATATTGGAAGGGATGAAAAAATTGGGCAGGGATAATCTTGTGATACCTGATAAGAGAGATACCAGAGGACATGGAAGGAAATTGATAAGGAGTGTTTGCAGAAGAGACATCAAGAAACATAGCTTTCCCCACAGGAGCATAGCAGTGTGGAATTCATTTATTGATGAGACTGTGTGTGCCAAGACAGTCCATAAATTTAAAGAAAATCTGGATAAAAGTCAATATGGAGATGGAACAGCATGAGCCTAGTGTGCCTCTTGTCCTGTATTTCACAACTAGGTAAATACACACACACAGTCTTGGCTGCACCTCCACACATCCATCTGTGCACCAAGGCCTTCTTTCAGCACCTCAGGATAAGAAAGAAAACAGACCCTACACACACACACACACACACACACACACACACACACACACAATAAAAGAACAGAAGAAAGAGACCTTGGTGTAATTATTACTGACAAGCTGTCACCAGAAACACATGAACAAGGTAAGAGGTGAAACCTATTAACACTGAAAAACATAAGAACAGCATTTGCACATCTGGATGAGGAAATGATAAAAAAAAAAATTATTGTGACCATGATACACCCAGGATTGGAGTATGTAGCTGTGGTATGGTCACCTAATACCAAGAAATCTATAAGAAAATAGGAAGAGTAGTAACAGTCACCTCCAAGTTTGGAGGATCTAATGTATGAAGAAAGAATGTATAAATCTTGTCTTATAACATTAGAACAGAGAAGAGAGAGAGGTGATCTGATCATACTATACAGAATGATGACTGAAATGAAAAACTTGGATAGGAAGGACTTGGTGATGAGGGATACAAGAGGCTCAAGGGTACATGGCAGAAAACTTAAAAAAGATGCATGTAGAAGAGATGTTAAGAAAATAGCTTCCCACATAGAACTGTGGAGGTCTGGAATGATTTGGACAAAGAAGTCATTGATACAAATACAATACATAAATTTAAGACAAAGTTAGATAAAAATAGATATGGAGACAGGATAGCACAAGCAAAGCTCTTTCCTGCATGTCACACACACACACACACACACACACACACACACACACACACACACACAAAGAGGCTAAAGGGAAAAATTAATCAAGAACAGAAGAAAAGACTAAACTTTTTTTAGAGTTTTGGAGAGTTTTTGGAGACAGAGTGAAAAAATGGTGCATAAAGGAAAAGGAATAAATTAAAGTAAAAGAAAAAAATTGCAAAAATGAAGGACTGAATGTGATGTACACCAACACAGACGGACTGTTACACAGGACACTGGAATTATAAGACTATTTAAAAGAAAAAGAATCTGAAGATAGCGTGTTTAACGGAAATAAAGCTACAAGAAGAAAATCAGACTATCATTAACAACAACTACAATATGTGGAGAAGAGACAGGATTGGCAAAGGAGGGGGAGGTGTAATGATAATGACAAGAAATGAGGTGAAGACAAAAATAATGAAATATGGGGAAGGAAAAGCAGAAATAGTGACTGTTAACTTGGAGGATAATCATGGAGAAATACTGATGGTAATAACAACCCACGTACCACCCAAAACAAATTCTTGGAGCAAGGAAGGCTGTGAGAAAATAACAGAAGATACCACTCAGCATTTGAGTAAATTAATCAAAAGTAATAAAACAGAATTATTGGTTGGTGACTTCAATTGCAAAGAAATAAATTAGGAAACATTCAAGGCATGAGGAAACAAGACTGCATGGTGAGAAAGATTTCTGAAGCTGACTATAGAAAACACAATGATGCAATGGGTGACCAAAAATACAAGATATATAAGAGATGATGAACCAACAAGACTTGACCTATTATTAACAAAAGGAATTGACCAAACTAAAGAAATGGTACATGTCCCCCATGGAAAAAAGTGACCATATAATGATAGAAATAGAGACTGACAGTGATGTCAGTGCAGATGATGAATCCTACAAACAAAACAGGAGAAACTATGGAAAAGCTAACGTAAATATCTTACGAGATTCTATGAAGCAACGGACAGGAGAAAGCTGAAGAGAGCAAATTATATGCAAGGCAATATAAGACTATATGAGGCAGGAGTGAATAAATATGTCCCACTATACAAACCTAAAGAAAAAGGAAAACTGGTGTAGTTAACGCAAGATGTGCAAGAGCAAAGAGAAAAGAGATGAAGCATGGATAACAACGAAAAGAAGTGGAAACCAAAAAAATAAAGACTTTAAGATAGCAAGAAATGAATATGTGTAAATAAGGAGAGGGGAAGAAAAAGGATATGTAAAAGATGCACTTGAGAAGTGCAAAGACGAACCAAAACTATTCTAGATTCATAAATGGAAAAATTAAACTCAAAGAAAAACTAGAACAGTTGAAGGATGGACATGAAACATATGAAGATCCAAAAGACATGAGTGAATTGCTAAACAAAAAGTTCCACCAAGTTTTCACAAAAGAATCAGAATTTAAAGAGCCACAAGATGTGAACACAAAAGAACAAATGTGGGAAATTACAGTAATCAAAGAAGTTTATTAAATGGTTGAGGAACTGGAAGAGAGAAAAGCAACAGGACCAGATGGAGTATCAGGTTTCATTTTAACAGGTAACAGTTAATTGAACCAGTATATGACATAATAAAATGCTCAGTATCAATTGGAAGAGTGCCTAAGGAATGGAAGAGAACAGGTATAGTGCCAATTTATAAATGTGGAAAAAAAGAAGAGCCATTAAACTACAGACCAGTATCAATGACCAGCATAGTATGCAAGATCTGTGAAAAAGTGATGCAGAAGCAGTGGACAAAACTTCTAGAGAACATGATATAATATCAGAAAAGCAGTATGGCTTTAGATAAAAACAATCATGTGTAATAAATCTGATCAGCTTCTATTCAAGAGTGACTGATATAATGCAGGAGAGGGATGGATGAGTAGACTGTGTGCATTTAGAAAAAAAAAAAAAAAGCTTTTGACAAAGCTCCCCACAACAGGCTACTATGGAAGCTAGAAAATGTTGGAGAATTAAATGGAAAAATAATAAACTGGATGGAAAGCTACTTAAAGGGAAGAGAAATGAGAATGGCAGTAAAGGATGTAAAAGTCAAAATGGAGAAAAGTAGATAGTGGAGTACCACAAGGATCAGTGCTGGCACCAATACTTTTCCTTATCTACACCAGTGATATGCCAGAAGGAGTAATGAGTTACACAAATTTGTTTGCAGATGATGCAAAATTACAAAAACATATGAAAGACTGAAAATCTACAAGAGGATCTGAATAAAATCTGGGACTGGAGCAAGAAATGTGAGATGGAGTTTAATATGAAAAAATGTCATGTAATGTAAGTGGGAAAAAGTGAAAAGAGACCAAAATGGATCTAGAAAATGGGAAATGTAGAAATAATAAAAGTACAAGAAGAGAAAGATCTGGGAGTGAATATACAGGACAGTCAATAATCAGAGATGCACATACAGAAGATGTTCAGAGATACATATAGAACGATGAGAAATATTAGAACAGCATTCCACTACATGGATAAAGGTATGAAGAGAAAGATAATTACCACTATGATTTGACCAAAGCTGGAACATGCTAAATCAGTGTAGTCTTCCCACAAGATGAAACATGTCAAAGAAATAGAAAGAATACAAAGGATGGCAATGAAGATGGTTCCAGAACTGGAAGAATTAACGTATGAAGACAAGTTAATGAAGATAAATCTGCCACATTGGAACAAAGAAGAGAACAGGAAGACTTAATAACTATATATAAATTGTGGAATTGAATGGAAGAAATTGATAATGAGAAACTGCTGCTAAGAGAAGTAGAAAATACCAGATACACACGAGGCCACAGCAAAAAAATAAAAAAAAGAAAGATGCTTGAATAACATAAAGAAACAGTTTCCAACAAAGAAATCCAGAAGTATGGAACAAGCTCAGTGAGGAGGTAGTACTGGAAACGAGTGTGTACAACTTTAAGGAACAACTGCACAAGTGTAGATATGGAGACAGGACCACACAAGCATACCTCAGGCCCTGGAAATTACAACTAGGTAAAATATGCACACACATGCAGCCTTGGCTGGAACTCCACACACCCATCAGTGCACCAAGGCCCTTCAGTATCCTTGATTTAGATAGTATTCTGCTCTCAAATTTATCATTTTGGGATTTCCACATTTTCATGCAGTAGTACATGCTGCTCCTAGAATGAAATGGTGTGCCAGATGTATGAGATATATAACTTTTAAAGGTCCCAGTGCCAAAAAAAAACACACCCTTCAAAGCTGCTTGGTGTGCTGTTTACATATAACTTTTATTACGTAATGCAATACAACATTTTATGTGGTGAGTGCAGGCAAGCAGCTATTACAGGCCATCAGCACTCAAAAGTTAACAAAAGGGAAAGAAGATATGTTATGCATTTGTTTTCCTCAGGTTTTTGTGAAATGTTCTTGTGCTTTCTATGTGTTTTGCATACTGTATACTTGTATGTGTTATTTTTTACTGTTCTACTTTTCAGTGGCAGTAATCATGGGATACCCAAACAGACTTAAATCAAAGTCTGTTCTCCAACTAGCCAAAAACTCCTTCACTAACAGAAAGTGTCAAAACCTTTCAAGATCTAATTCCCCTCGTGACGTCTGGCATCTAGCCAAAAATATCTCCAATAACTTTGCTTCTTCTTCTTTCCCTCCTTTATTTCAACCAGATGGCACCACTCCTATCACATCTATTTCTAAAGCTGAACTCTTTGCTCAAACCTTTGCTAAAAACTCTACCTTGAACGATTCTGGGCTTGTTCCTCCCTCTCCTCCAGCCTCTAGCTACTTCATGCTACCTATTAAAATTCTTCGCAATGATGTTTTCCATGCCCTTGCTGGTCTAAACCCTCGGAAAGCTTATGGACCTGATGGGGTCCCTCTTATTATTCTCTGAAACTGTGCCTCCGTGCTTGCACCTTGCCTAGTCAAACTCTTTCAGCTCTGTCTGTCAACATCTGCCTTTCCTTCTTGCTGGAAGTTTGCCTACATTCAACCTGTTCCTAAAAAGGGTCACCATTCTAATCCCTCAAACTACCGTCCTATTGCTTTAATTTCCTGCCTATATAAAGTTTTTGAATATATCCTCAACAGGAAGATTCTTAAACATCTATCGCTTCACAACCTTCTATCTGATCACCAGTATGGGTTCCGTCAAGGCCGCTCTAATGGTGATCTTCTGGCTTTCCTTACCGAGTCTTGGTCATCCTCTTTTAGAGATTTTGGTGAAACTTTTCCTGTTGCTTTGGACATATCAAAAGTGTGTGAAGTATGAATGCTTCATTGTTACGGGGCTTCACTGTATTGGTTAGGGTTCATAGTTTGTATTGGTTTCATGCTTCACTGTTTCACTAGTGTTTACTTCGCCCCTTGCTCTGTATTAATCATTGAGTTCTGTACCACGCCGCCACCGGCTCGCACCTACGTACTTGTAACTGTCTACACATTAAAAGCACTGGGAACTTGTGACTTTATGTAGCCCGAGAACCTACAAGAAGGATACAAAAAGCTTTTGATAGAGTCTGGCACAAAGCTTTGATTTCCAAACTACCCTCCTACAGCTTCTATCCTTCTCTCTGTAACTTCATCTCAAGTTTCCTTTCTGACTGTTCTATTGCTGCTGTGGTAGACAGTCACTGTTCTTCTCCTAAATCTATTAACAGTGGTGTTCCTCAGGGTTCTGTCCTGTCACCCACTCTCTTCTTATTATTCATTAATGATCTCCTAAACCAAACTTCTTGTCCTATCTACTCCACCGATGATACCACCCTGCACTTTTCCACGTCTTTTCATAGACGTCCAACCCTTCAGGAGGTAAACATTTCACGCAGGGAAGCCACAGAACGCTTGACTTCTGATCTTTCTAAAATTTCTGATTGGGGCAGAGCAAACTTGGTATTGTTCAATGCCTTAAAAACTCAATTCCTCCATCTATCAACTCGACACAACCTTCCACACAACTATCCCCCTCTTCTTCAATGACACTCAACTGTCCCCATCTTTTACACGGAACATCCTCGGTCTGTCCTTTACTCATAATCTGAACTGGAAACTTCACATCTCATCTCTAGTTAAAACAGCTTCTATGAAGTTAGGCGTTCTGAGACGTCTCCGCCAGTTTTTCTCACCCCCCAGCTGCTAACTCTGTACAAGGGTCTTATCCGTCCATGTATGGAGTATGCTTCACATGTCTGGAGGGGTTCCACTCATACTGCTCTTCTAGATAGGGTGGAATCAAAAGCTTTTCGTCTCATCAACTCCTCTCCTCTAACTGACTGTCTTCTGCCTCTCTCACCACCGCAATGTTGCATCTCTAGCTGTCTTCTACTGCTATTTTCATGCTAACTGCTCTTCTGATCTTGCAAACTGCATGCCTCCCCTCCTCCCACAGCCTCGCTGCACAAGACTTTCTTCTTTCTCTCACCCATATTCTGTCCACCTCTCTAACACAAGAGTTAACCAGTATTTTCAATCATTCATCCCTTTCTCTGGTGAACTCTAGAACTCCCTGCCTGCTTCTATATTTCTACCTTCCTATGACTTGAATTCCTTCAAGAGGGAGGTTTCAAGGCAGTTATTCATCAATTTTTGACTACTGCTTTGACCCTTTTATGGGACTGACATTTCAGTGGGCATTTTTTTTTATTGGATTTGTGTTGCCCTTGGCCAATGTCCATCCTACATAATAAACACACACACACACACACACACACACAACACTTACACCGGCCACAGTCAGAGTGAAGGTGGCCACGGTGGCAGAGGTGGAGGGTGGAGTGAGGCAGGTGACTGTGGTGGAGGAGACACTCTGCACCACACAGGTCTGGCCCCCCACCAGCACCACAGGAGAGGCAACCAGACCTTGCAGACCACTTACACTGATGGTGAGCAGGGTGCTGCCACACAGGGAGCCTTCCAGGGGACTGAGGGAGGACACCTGCGGCACCACCACCACACGGCCCTCACTGCTGTACCCTGCGATGTCTGTCACTGTTATGCCCCTGCAGGTGAGGTGTGGTGAGGCGTGGTGAGGTGTGGTGGTGTGGTGAGGTGCAGTGATGCTGTGGTGGCATGGCAATGCCATGGTGTTGTGTGGTGATGCTCTGGTGGTGTAGTGCAGTAATGTGATGTATGATAGTGTGGTGAGGTGTGGTGGTGCTGTGGTGTAGTGATGCTGCTGTGGTACAAAGCTGTATTTCTGTCATTGAAGCATGTTCCTTTTTTTTTTCTCATATCATCTCAAACATCCAGTTTCTCTCATCTGTGCTGACCTGTCTGTCTATCTGTCTGTCTGTATGTTAGCTGCACTCACCTGTTGATTGCCTTGACAGTGATGGGCAGGTATGCACCCGACCTCAGGTTGTCCAGGTTGTCCAGATCGCAGGTCACAGAGGTGTCTGAAGCAGAGGTCACACTACAGGATGCTTCATCAACACTGACCTCTACCTGGCAGGCCAGGTCACCAAAGCCTGATCCAGTGATGGTGAGAGAGAGTCGCCGCCCACCACCTGCAGGCCACTGTGTCAAAGAAAACAGGAAACACTCAGCGTGGGGAACCATTATTACTGCCACTGGTGCTGCTATCATTACTACCATTACCATCACTAATGCAAGAGGGACCCTGGCCTGTGCCAGCCTGCCTTCACCTCAGGTCCTTCACAGTGTTGGTGGTGGAGGAGGCCAGGGCAGAGACCACAGGTGTGTGACAGGTGTGGAAATGAAAGTACAGGTATCCATTTTCTGGTGTGGTCAGGTCGGGGAGGTCACACCCGTCCAGAGGCATCTCCAGGATGGGGTCACAGCCACTCATGTTGACGACCTGACTCCCGGCAACCTGGTAGGTGGCTTCCTTGTCACCCAGCAGTGCGGCCATCCTGAGGGCCTGATGAGGTGGCCGTACCACGTTGACTTGGCCCCGCATCACCACACCACCAGGCAGTGTGGGGCCAGCATAATAGTGGATGCCTTGCTGGGGGAAGGCCACTGTGAAAGAGCCTGTGGGAAAGCAATAGTAGTAGTAGTAGTAGTAGTAGTAGTAGTAGTAGTAGTAGTAGTAGTAGTAGTAGTAGTAGTAGTAGTAGTAGTAGTAGTACTGGTGGGAGTAGTAGTAGAAGTAGCAGCAGCAGCAGCAGTAGCAGTAGTAGTAATAGTAATAGTGGTGGTCATGGTGGTAGTATTAACAGTAGTAGTAGTAGTGGTGGCAGTATTAGTAGTAGTTTTTCTCACCCCCCCCAGCTGCTAACTCTGTACAAGGGCCTTATCCGTCCATGTATGGAGTATGCTTCACATGTCTGGGGGGGTTCCACTCATATTGCTCTTCTAGACAGGGTGGAATCAAAAGCTTTTTATCTCATCAACTCCTCTCCTCTAATTGACTGTCTTCAGCCTCTCACCGCTGCAATGTTGCATCTCTTGTTATCTTCTATCGCTATTTTCATGCTAACTGCTCTTCTGATCTTGCTAACTGCATGCCTCCCCTTCTCCTGCAGCCTCGCTGCACAAGACTTTCTTCTTTCTCTCAACCCTATTCTGTCCACCTCTCTAATGCAAGAGTTTACCAGTATTCTCAATCATTCATCCCTTTCTCTGGTAAACTCTGGAACTCCCTGCCTGCTTCTGTATTTCCACCTTCCTATGACTTGAATTCCTTCAAGAGGGAGGTTTCAAGACACTTATTCATCAATTTTTTACTACTGCTTTGACCCTTTTATGAGACTGGCATTTCAGTGGGCATATTTTTTTATTGGATTTTTGTTGCCCTTAGCCAGTGTCCTTCCTACATAAAAAAAAAAAAAAACTACTCATATTTCTCCTCCTGCCTATTTCTTTTCATTTTTCTCCACTCTTCCTCCACTTCCATCCTTCTCTCTCTCTTCCTTCTTTCTTTTCAATCCATCCTCCTTCCTTTCCTTCCTGTTTACACTCTTCAATCTCTCTCTTTCTCTCCTTGTCACTATCCTTCTATCCCTTCATTTCTCTCACTTCACTTCTGTGCTTTCCTGTCTCAATTTCCCCCTCGCCTCATCCCAGTCTCTCTGTCCTTACCTGCAACAGTCTGTGTCCCTGAGAAGAAGCCAGAATCATCAGCGTCCTCACAGTTATCCACAGGGCTGGCCACCTCACACACTCTGTACTGCAGCTGTGAGTTCTCAGACACCTTACTCCACTGCCAGGTTACTGAGTCTCCCTCCACTACCTCCAGCACACGAGGATACCATGATACAGTCTCTGTGAAAATTGAAGGTAATGGGGTTGCTTGAAGTCCACAAATGGTACTAAGATGACTAGGTTTGGTGAGTGAGAGGTGCTTGATAAAGGCTTCATCTGTGTTCATCAGTGTTTCAGCATCTTATCTTGACTGCTTTTAACAGGTTCTGGTGGAAGTTACTGCAGGTTTTCAGAGGCACTTTCGGGATTTTATGGACAGTTTAACAAGGATAGAGATAGTTTAACTGACTGCACAGGATGTTATTGGAGTTTTCAAGGGTGTTTATGTGACTCTAGTGATACTTTAACAGGAATTCTGCATCATCAAGTGTGTGTGTGTGTGTGTGTGTGTGTGTGTGTGTGTGTGTGTGTGTGTGTGTGTGTGTGTGTGTGTGTGTGTGTGTGTGTGTATGAATCAGCGCCTCACCAGAGCTGGTGCCAACATTCACAATCCTGTGGTTGGTGGTGATGGGCCTGGTGATGCAGGTGAGGGCCTCATCGGAGCACTGCAGCACCTCACACTCATACACCTGGCCCAGCTTCACCTTGAGGCAGGAACAATCCGAGCTGAAGCCTGTGCCGCCCAGCCTGACCAGCGTGCCACCCTTCACTGACCCCTGGGTAGCTGAGGCCGAGGTCACCTGCAGTACGTACTCCACTTCCCTGCCACAACATCGTCACTCTATTATCAGTGAGAGAGAGAGAGAGAGAGAGAGAGAGAGAGAGAGAGAGAGAGAGAGAGAGAGAGAGAGAGAGAGAGAGAGAGAGAGAGAGAGAGAGAGAGAGAGAGAGAGAGAGAGAGAGAGAGAGAGAGAGAGAAACACCCACCTGGCAGCAGCACCAAAGCCATCAGCGGAGAGTACCAGGGTATGAGTGCCAGCCGACAGTGCCGGGGTAAGACAGCTCACGCTGATGTTACTCCAATGAGTCGTATAACACAGCTCTGATCCGATCTGGCGGCATGAGGTCATAGGTCAGGTCAGGGGTATTGGGAAAGTGATAGGTTAGGTCAGGGTTACTAGGAAGGTCAGAGGGGGAAGTAGTGACTTTATATCAGTACTAGGGAATTTGGTTGTTGACTCTGAGATGAATGGACATTTCCACCTCGGCTCCCTACCCTTGTTCCTGTTCCCCGGCACCTGGCCCCTCCCCTGCCCTGCCTTCTCCTCAGATAAATGTTCAATACATTGCTTTGACATGTTTTGACACACAATTTAATTTCTAAAATCTTTCTGGCCTCTTTTTTACTTTTTTTAACTCAATAAGTCTTATCACTTTCTTAGAATAAAAAAAAGTTCCCAGCAAGGCAGCACACAAATGTCAGAAACAGTTGTTCCAGTCACCATGACCAGCAACAGCAATGTTGCTTTGGCCAACAACAAGAAAACACCACACAAGCACACTCTCATGGAAGGTAAGAACACACCAGTACAGATGCCACATACTGCTACACCTTGCCTTCAGCATGGTAACAGGAATACTCTTGGCACTTACACTACACACACTAATATGCCATGTGCAGACATGAACAGTTACATCCCCACACCACACATCCAAATCATCCACAAGCACCAACATCACACTTAGCCAAGATGCTTCACACTGCTCCAAAACACACCACAACAATACAAACACACATTCAAGACAGTTTGTGCCAAAGCAGCTGAGTGAGGCAAAGGGGCATCCAATGTGATATCTGCTGTAACCGGTCCAAGCATGCTGTGTGGTGTCATGTCGGCTGCATCGGATCGTTTGCACAGGTACACCACGGATCAATTAACAATAGTATCGTGTGTATCTGCAGCAGATGTGGCTCTCCTAATGTCTCTACATCTTCTTTCTCACTACCTCCTATTCCAACCTCTAGCTCCTTTGACCTGCTATGCACACACAGTACTAACAAATCTCATATACATTTTCCTTCCATGAACCAGCAACACTCACCCTCACAACCACCAACACCTAGCCACACATCCCACCACACAACAAGACATTCAAGCTCCACATCACCTAAACACCCTTGTAACACCAGTCCATCAATCTGTCAACCAGGGCCATTTCCCATTGCTTTTGGCATTTCCTGCACATCATGACTACCCTCACCTCTCTTACACCCCCTTCACCTAAACCTTCCCCCACTCCCCAACTCCCCCAGCAACCTCTCCCAGTGCCTCTCCTGCCCTACACACAAATGACCCAGACTTCACTGTAGGTACCAAAACATGCTTAACACCCGACACAGATTCTGCAGAAGTCTTTCCTCCACCATTTAGCAAGACAGTCATAAAAATTTCTAACTGTAATTCACTTTTTTTTTTATGTAGGAAGGAAACCAGCCAAGGGCAATACATTTATAAGAAAGTCCCACTGAGGTGCTGATCCCCAAGCATAGTCAAAAGTGGTTGTCAAAAATTGAAGGATAAATGTCTTGAAACCTCCCTCTTGAAAGAGTTCAAGTTATAGGAAGGAGGAAATACAGAGCCAGGCAGGGAGTTCCAGAGTTTACCAGAGAAAAGGATGAATGATTGAGAATACAGATTAACTTTTGCATTACAGAGGTGGACAAAATTGGGGTGAGAGAAGGAAGAAAGTCTTGTGCAGAGAGGCCATGGGGTTCTACTTGCAGCTTTCAACAGACCTCCATCTTCCAACACAGAATACTCACACAACCTTCACACAGCTCTTTCACACCTCACACCAGACAAACACATCTGGATTGTACATGATTTCAACCTCCCTGACATCAACTGGACCACTACGTCCCCCTCCAATCCCTATGACACTGATGTCTTCAACCCTATCATTCCCCACACAAACAGGTGCCAGCTACACAACACACTAATTGACAACAAAAATACATTTTCACTCATGCAAACAGTACTCAAGCCAACAAAAACAGGCTACCACACACCCCTCTGGTGCCAGAGGCCTTCTCACCACAGTCCATACATTAGACCTTCTCAAAAACAACATACACAATATAATAAACACCCAGGTAGTTCCAGGACTAAATGACCACAACAATGTTCCAGTTGACATAGACCTTCTACCGACAAGACAAAAACACAGATGTGGGTCAATCCTACTCTACTCTAGAGCTGACAGACTCAATTAAACACTCTACAGAGACAATTTTCTATCTTCTGACTCATACTCTGGACTCCTCCAAGAAACTGGAACAGCCTGACACACCATACACACCACCATGAACAACTACAGCCCATAGAAAACACCCTCATGTAGACATACACTCCCCTGGTTCTCCAGGAACCTATGGAAACAACACCACAGAAAACAGAGATGACAGATGCAAACAATCACAGAACACACCAGGGAAATGGGCCGCCTTCAGATCTTTCCAAAAGAATCTTGCCAAAAAACATAAAGAAGATCAAACGTGAACACCTTTGTAGATATCTCACAGATAATGTTAGAAACAACACCAAACACTTCTTCAAATTCCTCAAGTCATGCAGACAGGACAAAACAAACATACAGTATTTGACGGCTCATAAGACGCATGGGCTTATAAGGCACACCTCACTTTGGGCAGGCATTGAAAAAAAAAAAAAAGATAAATATGCTCTGAATATGAACTGAAAGGTTTCAACTGAAATTTGAAGGCCTCTCTTACATATTCAGATCCTTATTAGACCCCAATATTTTACATTTAAAAACTTCTATATTTGCTAGGACCTACTAACACTACCATACACCAATCCTGCTGTGAGATGTGAACAAATATGGTGTAGGCAAAGACACTGTCAGAGCCCAGAGGGATACTAAAGTTTGTATGATGCTCTCTTCACTTATAAAACCTTTTGTTTTGTTAGATAGTAAGCTATTTTCTAAAAAAGCAATAGTTTCTCATTAGCTTTGAGTTTTATTGAACATGTAAGCAAGCTAATAATGTTAGAAGATAGGCACAATTTCAGTTGTATGAAGGTGTGTCTCACTTCAAGGAATAATGGCATCACACTAAGGAACACAGTGAATCTTGCACGTGTCACCAGGTTTGGTGTGTGACCCACCGTGAGTTTGTTTTGGTACATGCAATGTGAGGGTCATCACTTAATTTCTTCCTGACTGGTGTTATTTTATGTGAATTACTGGTAAGTCCCACCTGTTATACATTGTTATCTTCCAAAAAAAAGTTGTTTTTGAAGTGTAGAAATGGTCATCACTTTGTTTACATGTGCAAAGATGTTTGGGGTTTGTTTTAAAGGCCACTGTTGCCACAGACTTACCAGTGGCCACTGCTCCAAAGCTGAACCTTGGCCTTATAAGACGCATGCTTATTTTCTCAGACTTTTTTTTGGTAAAAAGGCATGGCTTATAAGCCATCAAGTACAGTACTTGTCCTTAAAGACTGCGACGACACTCTTGCTACCACGCCAGAACACAAAGAGCACTTACTCAACACACAGTTCCACTCTGTATTCACCCAGAAAAACCCCACACAAGCCAAATAGCCCTTACCCACCCATTCCCTCCCCTCGACATCAGGACAGACCGAATGCAGAGGTCACCACAGACTCTGGACACCACTAGATCACCTGGACTTGATAAAAGTCCCCCCCCTTTTTCCTTAAGACTTGTGCCCCCATCCTTGCTCTCAGCCTTCCACCCATCCTCTAAGTGATCTTTACCCAACCTCTTCATGCATCCTCTCTTCTCTCTGACTGGCTTTGTGCTGATGTCACCCCATTTTCAAGGCAGGTGTCTGGAGTGACCCTTCTAATTATTGCCCCATTTCTCCCACCTTTATCATCTCCCACATCTTTCAACACATCATACACAGACACATAATAAATCATCTTGACACAAACAACATACGTATTATCAGACCACACGACATGGATTCCAACCAAAATTATCATGCGAGTCACAACTCACTGTTACCCACCATGACATTACAAGACACCCAGACAGACGTGATGCCAAACAAGTTGACACTATCGTGCTAGACTTTGCCAAAGCCTTTAACAAAGTACTCCACAAAAGACTGATTCTGAAACTACAGCATTGTGGCAGCACTGGACCAATTCTTCACTGGGTCACTTCTTTTCTTTCCGACAGGACCTAACGTGTTCTTTTTGACAGTGTTGCATCTGACCCTGTCCCTGTCTGTTCAGGTGTCCCTCAGGTCACTGTCTTGGGGACCCACACACACAGACAAATATAAAGAGGCTGGAAAAGCTCAACATAGCTACAGCCAGGTTCATTACAAAACAATTACACACAAACTTCTGGCATAACAACACGCATTAAACAATTAAATATGGACACCCTCACACTTCACAGAGAAGCACACAGACTAACAATAATGACAATAATGCACAAACTCACAAACCATCAAACTGACATCAACAAACATGAATACTTACACCACACACAGCTAGTACCCATAACACACACAACCACAAATATTCAACATACCACGATAACACAGACTCTTTCAAGCACTCACACTTCCATGGACCACATGCAGCTGGAACGGACTCCCCCTCACAAACACAGCACGTGCATTCAAACACCTAACACTCCCACATTTCAGAACATGCACATAAAACTCCTACCCTGGACACTTAGTTTTCCCCTCACCTCACCCCCAAATAACCTTTTCCCTCTCTGACATCTCCTTGCAGCCAGCTCCCCATATGCACCCTACACATTAAATATTGAGATTGAGATTGAGATGGAGGGAATAGGTTATGTTTTCCTGACTTTTACTGGGTGGGAGGGAGGGAGGGAAGGACAGAATGACACTCACATGAACTGATCCTGAAGTGCCAAAGTTTGTTCCTCTTGACCTGTGAGAGAGGAGAAAATAAGACACAGAAACACATTAGAGAAAATATTTGTTATGACTTAGATCTTCACTGTTTCCACAACTGGAGGAGGAACAGGAGGAGGATAAGAGACTCACCAAAGAGGGAGAGGGTGTGGAGGGAAAGGCCAATGATGGTGGGTGACAGTGAGACGTCATAAGTGAAGGAGGAAGGGAGGGAGCCACTTGTGCCGCCCACATCCACCACCACATCCACCGTGCCCTCCTGCCAGAGTGGAGAGGGTCAGGAGGTGATGGCCTGGCCTAACCTAACACCACTACCACCATCATCACCATCATGACACACTCTTACAGTAAGAAATTGTACAAACAAAAGAGGAAAGAAAATGTGAGAAAATAGTATTTGTAATCCTAAAATACATTTTTCACTTAGCAGCATCACATGTAGCTTTGGCTCTGTCTCATACGCAAAAAGTAGCCACACCAAAAAAAATGTAACACCAACATATGTATGTTGTTGGTGTTATCTTTCTGTGCTGTGGGCGCAAATCACCCAAGCTATGTGTGATGCAGCTTGTATGTGATATAAATATAGTTTTCCTGACAGAGCAATTAGCCAGTGGAAGGCACTGACTGACCAATTTATGTGTGCAGGAACCATTCATAGCTTTAAACACACACACACACACACACACACACACACACACACACACACACACACACACACACACACACACACACACACACACACACACACACACACACACACACACAAAGCATTCATAGCTATAAAGATAAATATGACAAATTAACTTTAAAAGATAAGACATTACAAGTTTTACTAAATTCTTTAAAAATAAAATTACATAAGAACAAACACACACACACACACACACACACACTGACACACACACACACACACACACACACACAGTTGGAGAAAAAAGTGAGTTATAGAGAAGTAGTGAAGGACCAGAGGTAAAGAATGCTTGACAAGAGAGTTTATAAAGGTAATAAAGGAAAAGGAAAACCTGGTAAGAGACACTGTAGATAAAAAGAAGAGTGTAATGATCTTTGGCCTGGAAGAAAGTGAGATAAAAAAAAATGGTATAAAAGAGAAGCAGAACAAAGAAAAACAGCTCGATTAGTACTGAGTGTGATAAACGAAGGGGATACAAAGCTGGAAGATGAAATAGAGGTGTACAGGATTGGTAAATATGATCAAGGAAAAAGTAGACCATTGAAAATCAAACTAAAATCCCAAACAACAGCTGAAGAAACATTGGCAAATGCGTGGAAGCTAGCCAAAAGTAACAAGTTTAAATAAGTCTGGATTAGAAGAGAAATGAATGAGGAAGAAAGGAAGAAACTTAATGAATTGAGAAGTGAAGCAAAAGAAAGGAATGAACAGAGAACACAAGAGGAAAAGGAACTTTCTTCTGGAGAGTAATGGACCTAAGGTTGAGGAAGTGGTACATGTGAAGAGTGAAGGGTGCAGAGGCACAGCTCTAAGAGAGGGAGGGACATAGACAGTGGCATACACTAATGTGGATGGTTTAGTTTCAGTGATGGATGAAGTGAATGAATTTATGAAAGCAAATGAACCAGACATCATGGCAATGGTAGAAACTAAACTAAGAGATTCAGAGACATCAAATTTAGGAGGGGGAAGTACAATATGTGGATAAGAAACAGATGTGGAAAAGGAGGAGGTGGGGTGATGATGCTTGTTAAAAAGGGTATCAGGGTGGAGAGTGGAAAAGGCAGAAGGCTTGGTGGAAGGCCTAAACTTACAACTAATAAATGGAAGAGGAGGAATACAATATGTCACAGTGGTGTATGTCCCACCAAAAACAAAGACCTGGAATAGACAAGAGCATGAACAGTTGCTGAGTGAGACAAAAGAATGGCTTGTAAAGAAAATTAAAGAAAACAACAAAATTGTTATAATGGGAGATTTTAATTGTAAAGAGATCAATTGGGAGGAGTGGAACACAAGAGGAGGAGAAGACTCATGGGAAGATAAGGTTCTGAAACTGGCAATGAACAATATTATGACACAGTGGGTTGAGGAAAACACTAGATACAGAGGAGCAGAGGAGCCATCAATTTGGTATTATCAAAAGAAACAGATATTATAGAAGACATGAACTATAGTTGTCCACTAGGAAAAAGCGACCATGTCATGATAAGGTTTTGTATTAAAGAAAAAAGAGAGGAGAGTAGATGTGAAGATTATAAAAGTGAAAGATTTAATTATGGTAAGTAAAATTTTGAACAAATGAGGAGATACTTTGGTGAAGGGGACTGAAGTACACTTATCACAGCAAGTAATGTGCAAAAGAAGTGGGAAGCTTTCATCAATATTTATGAAGAGGGAGTGAAAAGATATGTACCAAAAGTAGAGACAAAGAGAAGATATAACAATGACTGGTATAATAGAAGATGTGAAATAGCTAGGGAGGAGAGGGAAACGGCATGGAATAGATGGCGGAGGAAAAAAAAAGCAGGAGCTGTGGCAAAACTACACAACCACAAGAAATTAATATGTAAAGGTTATTAGGGAAGAAAGAAAAAATTATGAAAAAGATGTTATGGACAAATGCAAAGAGAAACCAAAACTATTCTTCAGATATGTGAACAGCAAAATGAAAAATAGAGAAGGAATAAGCAGATTGAAGGTGAATGGTCAAATGTGTGAGGATCCGGCTGAATTGGCAGAGATAATGAACAGGAGTTTTCAGTCAGTATTCACAAAAGAGAAAACATTTGTGTACCAGAGTGAGATGAGTGAGGAAATGGGTCTCGGGGAAATCCAAGTGACTGAAGAGGATGTCCAGAAACAGATGGAGGAACTAGACGTTAGGAAGGCCCCTGGACCTGATGGAGTGTCAGGATGGATACTAAAAGAGTGCAATCAGCAGTTGACATGGGTAATACATAATATTATAGAAAGCTCCCTAATTGAAAGTAGAGTCCCAATTGAATGGAAGAGAGCTAACATAGTGCCAATCTACAAAGGTGGTAGTAAAGAGGAGCCCTTAATCTATAGACCTGTGTCTCTAACAAGTGTGGTGTGCAAAATGTGTGAAAGATTGGTGAAGGATAAATGGATGCAGTATCTAGAAGGAAATGAAGTGATATTAAAGCAACAATTTGGATTTAGGAGAGGGAGATCGTGTGTTACAAACTTACTGAGTTTTTATTCTAGAGTGGTGGATATAATGCAAGAAAGAGATGGATGGGCTGATTGTGTTTATTTAGACCTGAAGGCAGCCTTTGATAAAGTGCCACACAGGAAATTGTTGTGGAGTTAAAGCATAATGGTGGGCTAAGGGGGGGCTTGCTGAGATGGATGGAAAATTTCTTGACAAACAGAAAAATGAGAACCGTGGTAAAAGATCAAAAAATCATCATGGAGGGAAGTCATAAGTGGAGTACCCCAAGGCTCAATACTTGCACCAATCATGTTTGCAGTCTATATAAATGATATGACGGAGAAGGTGAAAAGCTACATGAGCCTTTTTGCGGATGATGCAAAGTTGCTGAAGAAAGTTGAGAGTGCAGAGGACTGTGGAACGTTACAAGAAGACCTGAACAAGATATCAGAGTGGAGTTATAGATGGGAAATGGAATTTAATTTAAAGAAGTGTAAAGTAATAGAATTTGGAAAAAGTACAAGAAGAGTAAAAGGAAATTATGTGTTGAATGGTGTAAGGTTGAGTGGAGCAGAAGAGGAAAAGGATCTCGGTGTTACAGTGACTGGGAACCTGACCCCGGAGAGACACATTAGCAAAATTACAGGAGTAACCTATAACTTGTTGAGAAGAATAAGGCAGGCCTTTGCATATATGGATGAAGAGATGGTCAGGAAGATGATCGTGTCGCTGATAAGACCCAGACTAGAATATGCAGCAGTAGTGTGGTCGCCATACAAGAAAAAGGATAAAAGTAAGTTGGAGAGAGTTCAGAGAGCAGCTACGAAGATGGTACCAAGTATCAGAGACTTGTCATATGAAGAGAGACTGGAAAGGATACATCTACAAATGTTGGAAAAGAGGAGAGAAAGGGAAGACATGATTGCGATATATAAAGCATATAAGGGAGTAGAGGAGGTGAACCGGAGCAACTTAATGGTCTGGGATACACGGGACACTAGAGGACATGGAAAGAGGCTGAAGAGGAGTGCTTGTAGAAGAGACACCAAAAAGTATAGTTTCCCATATAGAAGTATTGATGTATGGAACAGTTGGGATGAGGAGATAGTAAATGAAGAAAGTATACATGGATTCAAGGCTAAGTTGGATATTAAAAGATATGGAGATGGGACAGCACAAGCATAACTCTTTTCCAATAAAGCATAACTAGGTAAATACAACTAGGTAAATACACACACACACACACTTTATACTCACACCAGCAGGCACTGTGCAGGTGACCTCTGTGGGTCCACCAGAGATAACCACACACTTCTTGCCACCCAGAGTCATAATGGCACTGCCAGCCTCCCACCCATCACTGTCTGGGAAGCCAGTGCCAGTCACAGTGAGAGGATACTGTCCACCAGTGCTTCCCTCCGTGATGCTGAGTGCAACCACGGTGACTGGCACCATGTAGATGATGGGGGAGGGGAGCAGTGCCGAGCCAGCCGGCTGCATGCTGAGTGCCACTGAATGCAAGCCGCCCCACAGTGCTACAGTGCAGGTGAGCTGGGTGGCAGTGATGGCCATGCCACTCAGGGTGAGGGTGTGCTGCAGCCCCTTGCCTGTCAGGAAAAATACAAGTTTGGAATGAGTTAAATTAGATCGTGAAGGTGAGGGTGAGGGAATGCCATGGGCCCTTACCTGATGAAGGCAAGCCAGGGAAGAGGCAGAGCTACATGCCAGTCAGCATGGGAGTGGTGGCATCATTGTAGGTGAAGGCACAGGCACCAAGACATGCACCAAAGTAACCATTCACTTGTACTGTCACCTGATAGCAATGAGGCAAGATCATGTTATTAGTTATCCTCATCATCTGGAACTCCTTGCCTGCTTCTGTATTTCCCTCTTCCTGTGACTTCAACTCTTTCAAGAGGGAGGTTTGAAGACACTTATCCTCCAGTTTTGGATGATCCTTTTTTACTTTCCTGTAGGTTACTGGCACTCACTGAGCTTTTTTTTTCTTTTAGTTGCCCTTGGTCAATGTCCCTCTTGCAGTAAAAATATCATTATCATTAGTGATCCATGCCTATATTCTCTCTCTCTCTCTCTCTCTCTCTCTCTCTCTCTCTCTCTCTCTCTCTCTCTCTCTCTTTCTCTCTCTGCCAATCAGCAAGGACTTACATGAGGAGAGTCCCTATGAGTGGTCACAAAGTCTGTCTCAAGAGGGCTGTGCCAAAGGACTCTGGCTGAGTCACGAATGATCTTGGTTTTTAGAGTTCTGTGAAGGAGCAATGGGTAACTTAAACAAATGGACTAACATAACCTAACTTTAACAAATGGACTAACCTAACCTAACTTAAACAAATGGACTAACCTAACCTAACTTAAACAAATGGACTAACCTAACCTAACTTAAACAAATGGACTAACCTAACCTAACTTAAACATATGGACAAGCCTAACCTAACTTAAATGGACTAACCTAACCTAAACAAACAGACTAATTTAACCTAACTTAAACATATGCTGTCACCCTCTCTTCTCCGTTGGGCTCCTCCGATCACAATCTCATATCTTTATCTTGTCCTATCACTCCAATCCCTCCTCAAGATCCCCCTAAGCGAAGGTGCCTCTGGCGTTTTGCCTCTGCTAGTTGGGGGGACCTGAGGAGGTATTTTGCTGATTTTCCTTGGAATGACTACTGCTTCCGTGTCAGAGACCCGTCTTTGTGTGCTGAGCGCATAACAGAGGTGATAGTGTCTGGCATGGAGGCGTACATTCCTCACTCTTTTTCTCGTCCTAAACCTTCTAAACCTTGGTTTAACACAGCTTGTTCTCGTGCTATACATGATAGAGGTGGCCCACAAAAAGTAATTAAGCCTTCCATCACCAGAATCTCATGCACTTTATATTTCTGCCCGGAACCATGCCAAGTCTATTCTCCAACTAGCCAAAAACTCCTTCATTAACAGAAAATGTCAAAACCTTTCAAGATTTAACTCCCCTTGTGATTTCTGGCATCTAGCCAAAAATATCTCCAATAACTTTGCTTCTTCTTCTTTCCCTCCTCTATTTCAACCAGATGGCACCACTGCTATCACATCTATTTCTAAAGCTGAACTCTTTGCTCAAACCTTTGCTAAAAATTCTACCTTGGACGATTCTGGGCTTGTTCCTCCCTCTCCTCCACCCTCTGACTACTTCATGCCACCTATTAAAATTCTTCGCAATGATGTTTTCCATGCCCTCACTGGCCTAAACCCTCGGAAGGCTTATGGACCTGATGGGGTCCCTCCTATTGTTCTCCGAAACTGTGCCTCCGTGCTTGCACCTTGCCTAGTCAAACTCTTTCAGCTCTGTCTGTCAACATCTACCTTTCCTTCTTGCTGGAAGTTTGCCTACATTCAACCTGTTCCTAAAAAGGGTGACCATTCTAATCCCTCAAACTACCGTCCTATTGCTTTAATTTCCTGCTTATCTAAAGTTTTTGAATCTATCCTCAACAGGAAGATTCTTAAACATCTATCACTTCACAACCTACTATCTGATCGCCAGTATGGGTTCCGTCAAGGCCACTCTACTGGTGATCTTCTGGCTTTCCTTACTGAGTCTTGGTCATCCTCTTTTAGAGATTTTGGTGAAACTTTCGTTGTTGCCTTGGACATATCAAAAGCTTTTGATAGAGTCTGGCACAAAGCTTTGATTTCCAAACTACCCTCCTACGGTTTCTATCCTTCTCTCTGTAACTTCATCTCAAGTTTCCTTTCTGACCGTTCTATTGCTGCTGTGGTAGACGGTCACTGTTCTTCTCCTAAATCTATTAACAGTGGTGTTCCTCAGGGTTCTGTCCTGTCACCCACTCTCTTCTTATTATTCATTAATGATCTTCTAAACCAAACGTCTTGTCCTATCCACTCCTATGCTGATGATACCACCCTGCACTTTTCCACGTCTTTTCATAGACGTCCAACCCTTCAGGAGGTAAACATATCACGCAGGGAAGCCACAGAACGCCTGACTTCTGATCTTTCTAAAATTTCTGATTGGGGCAGAGCAAACTTGGTATTGTTCAATGCCTCAAAAACTCAATTCCTCCATCTATCAACTCGACACAACCTTCCAGACAACTATCCCCTCTTCTTCAATGACACTCAACTGTCCCCCTCTTCTACAGTGAACATCCTCGGTCTGTCCTTTACTTATAATCTGAACTGGAAACTTCACATCTCATCTCTAGCTAAAACAGCTTCTATGAAGTTAGGTGTTCTGAGATGTCTCTGCCAATTTTTCTCACCCCCCCAGCTGCTAACTCTGTACAAGGGCCTTATCCGTCCATGTATGGAGTATGCTTCACATGTCTGGGGGGGTTCCACTCATACTGCTCTTCTAGACAGGGTGGAATCAAAAGCTTTTCGTCTCATCAACTCCTCTCCTCTAACTGACTGTCTTCAGCCTCTCTCTCACCGCCGCAATGTTGCATATCTAGCTGTCTTCTACCGCTATTTTCATGCTAACTGCTCTTCTGATCTTGCTAACTGCATGCCCCCCCTCCTTCCGCGGCCTCGCTGCACAAGACTTTCTTCTTTCTCTCACCCCTATTCTGTCCACCTCTCTAATGCAAGAGTTAACCAGTATTCTCAATCATTCATCCCTTTCTCTGGTAAACTCTGGAACTCCCTGCCTGCTTCTGTATTTCCACCTTCCTACGACTTGAATTCCTTCAAGAGGGAGGTTTCAAGACACTTATCCACCAATTTTTGACCACTGCTTTGACCCTTTTATGGGACTGGCATTTCAGTGGGCATTTTTTTTTATTAGATTTTTGTTGTCCTTGGCCAGTGTCCTTCCTACATAAAAAAAAAAAAAAAAAAAAAAAATTATGGACTAGCCTAACCTAACTTAAACAAATGGACTGACCTAACCTAACTTAAACATGTGAACAAATCTAGCCTAACTTGAACAAATGGACTAACCTAACCTAGCAGATGGGCAATAACAGAATAACAAAAATGGTAGAAAAAGCAGATAGATAGGTTAAATAAATAAGACAGAGTAAAGAAAGAAGATAGCTAAAAATACATACATACATACATACGTACATACATAAATACATACATACATATGCCAAGGCTGTTTCCCCCCATAACATATAGATAGGACAAAGGAAATAACCCAACAAATGAGAGACAGTTAAGTTAAATAGAGATTGCATAAAGAAAATACCCGAATAATGAAGCAAGTAAGTCAAAAAGATAGGATAGGATACAGTAAGGAAAATGACCCTACAAAGAAGAAAGGATTAGGTCAAACAGATACCATGGAATAGGTTAAATAAATATGACAGTGTAAAGAAAGAAGATAGCTGAAAATACATACATACATACATACATACATATGCCAAGGCTGAGAGAAAATTATTCCACACAGAAGAGACAAATCTCGTAACTCTGCCACCAAAGAATACAGGTTTTTCACATCTAACTCTAAATAAATATGGGAATAAACAGAAGAGAGAGCAACAAATACTTCCAATCCCTCACCCATCAAACATCAGGTTATCTGTGTGTATCTCCACCAGCTCCTTTCTGCCGGGATCTTCCTCCCACTCAATGTAGTAGTGGTAGTTCTTGCAGGAGCCGGAGTACTGGACTGTGAGATCAGTTCCCAGGGCACTTTCCAGAATGCCCTCCAGGACCTTTGGGTCAACACCTGCTGGAATGTCTGCCAAAATGAGTGAGTGAGTGAGTGAGTGAGTGAGTGAGTGAGCGATGCAGAATCTTTCCTTAACCATCATTAACATTATGAAAAACAGCTGAAAATCTCCAAAATTCAGCTTGTTAAAAGTGCAGAATTCTTATGAAACTGTCATTAGTGATGAAAAATATCTCTGAAAACTTCACTAAACTACCACTACCCCTCTTAAACTATCATCAGCATCATAAAACACCTTGAAAACCAAATAACCTCCACAGCAGCCTGTTAAACTACTACTGTCCTTCTTAAGCTTGCACCAGAATTATAAAACACTCTTGAAAAACCTAAATAACTTCCAGTAAAGCCTTTTAAACTCCCACTTCACCGTTGAAAAAACTAAATAACTTACACTAGAGCCTTTTAAAAATTACCACTTCACTCTTGAAAACCTAAATAACTCCCACTACAGCCTTTTAAACTCTCACTTCACCCTTGAAAAACTAAATAACTTCCACTAAAGCCTTTCAAACTACCACTGACCACCCTTGAAAAATTAAATGACTTCCACTAGAGCCTTTTAAACTACCACTGGCATTCTTAAAAGCCTGAGGAAACCTCCACTGCAGCCTGTTAAAATGAAAATAAGATAAGACAGCAAGACATATAGGAACACTGGCCTGTGACATCCATAGTTCAGTCTCCCAACAAACCTTTTACAACCTGCCCCTGAATTCCGAGGTCCCAGTTGCCAGCGAGGGGACCCGTGGCAGTCTGAGAGGAGCATGTGACTGTCACCTGAGTGTCAAAGCTTGCTGGAGGACCTGATAGAGGGAGAGAGAGTGGGAAAAGTACTGATTAATGCTGTGGGTTTTATGGCAGTGTGTATTAAGTTTTGTCTTTTTTCCTTCTTTTAGTATGTGGGTGGCTTTGTTTAAGGCAACAATATGATGGAACACAAATGAAAAGGGCCCACTAAAGGTGTCAGTCCCCAGACTTGTCAATGGGTTACCTAAGACTAAAAGGAAAATATATTAAGCTGCATTGTTTTCCTTTATTGTTGAATGTAAATGTGGATGATAAGGCATCTTTTTCTTATGATTCTCTCTCTCTCTCTCTCTCTCTCTCTCTCTCTCTCTCTCTCTCTCTCTCTCTCTCTCTCTCTCTCTCTCTCATCTCATGATCCAATAACACACATCCAGCATCATGACACTACTAAACAAAGTAAAAAAAGATAAATAAATTAAAATAAAAAAAGAGTAAAAATACCACAAACTCCATGGGGAAAAAAAAAGCAGATAAGAAGAGGAAACAGAGTGACGGGAAAAAAAAAAAAAAAGAAAAAAACATGGAGGACAAAACAGGATAAACATTTCACCTTCTTCATTATTTTTACCTTCCACCTGCAGGAGACCAAGGAGGGGCATTCCAGTCTTGCAGTTTGTGGTCTGGAATTCCAGGGAGTACCCATTCTCTGTCACCTTCTTGACTGCCACATCCTCAATAAGGATTCCCTTCTGCTTGAGGGCAGGCGGGTACATCTGTGTCACTGTGGCAGGGGAGGAGGCAGTAAGGGTTAGTGTGTGTGTGTGTATTTACCTAGTTGTATTTACCTAGTTGTATAGTACAGGGTCCGAGCCAAAGCTCAATTAGTCCTGTCTCCATACCCGAATTTGTCCAATTTCTCTTTAAACATGTGCACACTCTTTGCCGCAACCACCTCTTCTTTTAAGTTATTCCATATTTCAACCGTTCGATGCGGAAAGCTGTATTTCTTAATATCTCCCAAACAATGACTCTTCTTTAATTTCTTCATATGTCCCCTTGTACGTCTATCTCCTTCCTCCACATTTAGAACTAGGTCATCTCTGTCTATCTTCTCCATGCCATTTACTAATTTGAACATTGTTATCAGGTCTCCTCTTTCCCTTCTTTCTTGTAGTGTTGGTAATCCAATTTCTTCCAGTCTTTCCTCATAACTTAGGTCTTCCAATTCAGGTATCATTTTCGTAGCTGTTCTTTGTATTCTTTCCAATTTCCTTATATCTTTCTTCTTGTGTGGAGACCATACCACTGCTGCGTATTCCAGTTTGGGGCGTATCATGTGTGTTATGATTTTCTTCATCATTTCTTTGTCTAGGTAATTAAATGCCACCCTGATATTTGCTAGCAAATTATATGTAGAGCCAAATATTCCATTGATGTGTTTTTCTGGTGATAGCGTGTCTTGAATTATTACTCCCAAGTCTTTTTCTTCTTTGCTCTTTCGTATTGTGATTCCTCCCATCTTATACTCCCATGAAGGTCTCCTTTTACTTCTTCCCATCTCCATTACATGGCACTTTTTTATATTGAATTCTAATTTCCATCGTTTACTCCATTCATAAATTCTATCAATATCCCTCTGTAGTTCCTCACAATCCTCTTGGTTCTTTATTACTTTCATCAATTTTGCATCATCTGCAAACATGTTAATGTAGCTATTTAAACCCACAGTCATATCATTTATATAGACCTGAAACATTATAGGTGCCAACACAGACCCTTGTGGTACTCCGCTTGTTACTTCGTACCAACTTGATTTATTATCTCTGATTACTGTGCTCATTTCCCTACCTTGGAGATAATCCTTCATCCACTTAAGTATTTTTCCTTTTAGCCCTCCTCGATGTTCCAGTTTCCATACGAGACTTTTATGTGGAACTGTATCAGAAGCTTTTTTCAGATCTAAATAGACTGCATCAACCCAACCATCTCTCTCTTGTAGTTTATCTATTACTCTTGTATAAAAGCTCAGTAAGTTTGTTACGCAAGATCTCTCTTTCCTGAAACCGAATTGTTTTTCTGTTATTATATTTTCTTGTTCAAGATATTGCACCCATCTGTTTTTAATGACTATTTCACAGAGTTTACTTACAATACTCGTGAGTGAGACTGGTCTGTAATTCAGTGGTTCCATTTTATTACCTCCTTTGTATAACGGTACTATATTTGCTCTCTTCCATTCCTTTGGTACTTTTCCCTCCTTCAAAGAACTGTTAATTATCTCCCATGTTGGTTCTTCCAGTTCCTCTCTACATTCTTTCAATATCCATCCATTTACTTCGTCTGGTCCCATCACCTTCCTAGTATCTAGCTCTTCCAGTAGTCTTTTCATTTCCTTTCTTTCCACTTGTATGTTTGCTATTCCTTTCTGTTGTTCCTCATCTCCCAGTGATGCAAAGACAGTTTCTCTTGTAAATACAGACTTAAAGCTTTTATTCAGTATCTCAGCCATCTCTTGTGTGGTTTCATAAATTTCTCTATTTTTCTTCAGCTTTGTAATGGTATCTCTATGCTTTATTTTTCCATTTACATATCTATAGAAAAGTTTGGGTTCTTCTTTACACTTTCCAACTACATCTCTTTCAAAATTTCTTTCTTCTTCTCTTCTTATTTTAACATAATCATTTCTAGCTGTCCTGTATTCTTCTCTATTTATCTCATTCCATTGTTTCCTCATTTTTTTCCATGCCCTCTCTTTCTTCTTTTTTGCCTCTGCACACTTTGCATTAAACCACACTTTCTTATTTTCTTTTACCTTATATCTTGGCACATATCTTTCAACACCTTCTCTAAACTTGCTTAAAAACACTTCATATTTTTTTCTGCACCTCCATACCTCTTAATAAATTACTCCAATCAAGCTCTCCGTAGAATTTCTTTAACCCTGTAAAGTCTGCCTTAGCATAATTTTTTCTCTCATTTTTATATTCCTCATTGAATTTTGACACTTCTTCTTTGATCTCTATCTCCATCTTCACATGATCACTTTTTCCCACTGGACACAAATATTCTATACTTGGTTCATTTTCTGGCTTTTTTGTAAAAACCAAGTCTAGGAGTGATGGTTCATCTTCCCCTCTGTACCTAGTATTTTCTTTCACCCATTGATCCATCGTGTTTACCATCATAGTCTGTAAAAATTCTTCACTCCATGTACTGGCAATCCCTGTCACCTCCATCTCCCCCCAGTTTATCTCCTTGCTATTAAAATCTCCTACTAGTAACACCTTGTTTCTTATCTTTAGCATGTCATCTATACTTTTTATAAACTCGCTTTGCATGTGCTTATAATCATCAGTCCCCCAAGTGTTGGTCTTTGGAGGCATGTATGCAACAATAATTTTTCTGCTTTCTTGTCCTTGGATCTTGATCTCCACACTCAGTGTTTCTGACCTCCCTTCACCATATTCCACTGTTTCTATCAAGATATTTTTTCTTACTAGAATCATCACTCCTCTTCCTCCCTTATTCTTTCTGTCTCTTCTCCATGTGTTATATCCTTCTTCTTCAAATTCAACATTAATCTCCCTTGTTAGTTTTGTTTCCGTAATGCATGCCACTTCTGGTTTCTTTTCATGTAAATAATCTCTTAGTTCCCTTAGGCTGGACACTAATCCATCTATGTTTGTATACATAACTTTAATTTTATTTATTGTGGACCCATTTCTTTTGTGTTCTCTCTTTGTTGTCTTACTTCTTGCCCCGCATTCTTTAACCACCATTTCCTCATTTTCATGTCTATCACTCTCCAAATATACCTTTCTGCCTGTTCCTGTGTTCTCTCTTTGTTTTTTGTCTTGGCCTCCTCTTTTAACTCTTTCACCTTGTTTCTTTCCTCCTCATTCATTTCTCTTCTTATATATATATATATATATATATATATATATCCTTCATACCCTCTATCTTTCTTAACAAACTCGTTCTTTTCAAGATGTGTTCGGCTGCCGCTTGGGTATTAAGTCTTATTTTCATGGGACGTTTCCCCCCTTCTGAATATTTCCCAATCCTGTACACTTCTATTTGTATATCCGTTTCATCTCCTTCTTCTACAATTTTCCCAATGATTTCTTTTGCTCTTTGTAATTCTTCTCTTTCTCTTAGAACTTTATTCGATATGGTCTTCTCTTTATCCCCAAACACCATCAGGCACATCTTTTTTTGTACCGTATCCCTTACTATGTTATCTTTTTCCTTAATGATTTTCACTACTTTTTTCGCCATCTCTTTATCATGTTCTTCTTGCTGTTTTCTTATTATTTCTGTCATATCTATCTTCTCTTGTTCTCTCTCTTCTTTCCAACTTTTCACTTCCTTTTCAACTAAGCCTTTTACTTCACTCTGGATTTTGCCTTCATCTATCCTAACTTCTTCCTTCTCCACCATGCTCCTTAACTTTCCATTTTCTTTTTTGAGTTCTTGAATTTCTTCACTGTACTTTACATTTAAATCCACTATCTTTTCCACTTCCTCTCTCAGTTTCTTGTTTTCCCTTTCTCTTTTTAACTCCCTTCCTTTCAACTCTTCCAGCTCTTCAACAATGTCGTTCGTGTCTTTAAGTCCCTTCTCCTTATCTCCTTTCCATCCTCTGACTAATGTCACCAATCCTCTTATTTCCTCTCTTATCTTTTCATTCTCTTCTTCTAATTTCCATAATCTTGCATTTAACTTGCCTACCTGTATATCCTTTTCACTAAATCCTTCAAATTTTGGTGTGCCTCTGGGCGACGGCGACGCGGCGGCGGCCGCCATCACGCTTTGTTTACAACCAATTTGGATTCGGTGCTTTCACCCACAATTTTCACTTCATCTATTCCATCTCCGATCTTTTTCTACTTCCATAAAAACTCCACCCCACACTGTGCACTTTCTTATACTTTTGTATGGAGCCAGGCTAAGAAAATACCTCGGACCCTGTACCCACAAATAGGCAAGTCTGCGCAGCTGCTCCTGACACGTCTGCTCTCAACGTGTGTGTGTGTGTGTGTGTGTGTGTGTGTGTGTGTGTGTGTGTGTGTGTGTGTGTGAGTGTGTGTGTGTGTGTGTGTGTGTGTGTGTGTGTGTGTGTGTGTGTGTGTGTGTGTGTGTGTGTGTGTGTGTGTGTGTGTGTTTTACTATTAGAGAGTATGAACAGCAGATGTATGGATTCCCTCACACTTACCAGAAGTTGGGGTGGTGAGGAAGGCCACCTCATCAACATACACATCATCAGTCACTCCTGCAGGCTTTGGGAGACTCACACTCTTCACCAGCAATGTGTCTCCTGTCTTGTAAATGGATCTTTCCGAACTGACCATTGCCTCCATCAGATCCTCACAGTGGTACGTCCAGCTGTGGGCATTAATGAACAGAATGAAAACAGCAATACTTGTTTTTAACTCCTATAAAAGTTTTTTGGTTTTATTATTACATGATTCAAAAGTACTTATCCAATGTATGGTGCCAGGCCTTGCTATGGATGTACATGGCCAGCTGTGCTATGCTGAAGCTCCTGGGATGTAATAAGGTGGTCCACAAGACTGTCTCTTTCCACCAGTGGTTGGCAGGGCATGTTGAGTGTGTGGAGCTTCATCTGGTCCAACCCATGTGGGATGGATGGTAGATGGATAGACTGAGAGAGAAGCTGGCTAGGTATTGTATAATGTGGAGGAGGAAGGTGTGTACAGGTGTTATTCTTTGCAGGGAAAGGTTAAACTGCTTGTTGGTGAGGTCATGCTGGAAGACTATTTGCTCTATAAAAGAAGAGAAAGGTGTAACTATTGATCTGCAGTGTAGAAGTGAGGTGTAACCATCATTTGTGGGAAAAAAACACCTGAAGATCAAAAAAACAAAATAAGGCACTTTTTTCCTATCTTTTATCTCTTTTATTGACCTGTTTTACCTTCTGTTTTCTTTCCTTTAATATCACATTGCATGTTCAATAGAAGCAAGTTGTATAGAAACTTTAACCCCTTAAGTTAATTTCCATCTCCATCTCTGGGTAAATATGGCAAACTTAGAAAATGCCAGAAGATAATTTTATTTTAAAAATTAATTTCTCTTTGTAATTCTGAATGCAATGATGTACTTTCCATCACACTATGACCCTTGAAAGTAAAGTTAAAGCATATCAAAAGTTCCTTCCCTGACGCGCGGTGTAACCCGCCGAGCAGAAATAACTTGAAGTGCGATAACATTGCGCAAATTCTCTCTCTCTCTCTCTCTCTCTCTCTCTCTCTCTCTCTCTCTCTCTCTCTCTCTCTCTCTCTCTCTCCTTTTGGGCATTTCATTTGGGTTGAAAAATTGTACTTCCAATGAGAGAGAGAGAGAGAGAGAGAGAGAGAGAGAGAGAGAGAGAGAGAGAGAGAGAGAGAGAGAGAGAGAGAGAGAGAGAGAGAGAGAGAGAGAGAGAGAGAGAGAGAGAGAGAGAGAGAGAGAGAGAGAGAGAGAGAGAGAGAGAGATGGAAGTTTGAGAGGTGGCCACAGAGGTCCACTGTGACTGTCAGAGGAGGGAAGTGGTGCCTTTTTACCCTTCCTCCATCTCCAATTTCAAATAAATAGCGTGAGTGATACAAGAGGGTCTTATCACACGCACACACACACACGTGTGTGTGCGCACATGCAATTGGAATTCTCAGCTATAAGGTGTACAGAGACTAGGCTTGTCATGTCAAACATCACTTGATAAGCCCTCCCCTTTTCCTCCAACCCATCCCTCTCTCTCTCTCTCTCTCTCTCTCTCTCTCTCTCTCTCTCTCTCTCTCTCTCTCTCTCTCTCTCTCTCATACACAAAGGTAGCTTGTAATTTTTTTTACTTGGCTAGTGCAGTAAAATCCCTCTTATCTGGCATCAACGGGACCACCGACATGCCGGATACTTGAATATTGCCGGATACTTGAATAGAAGTGAAATTATATCCACTATCACCACCCTACACTCACGCATCTTACCATAACAAAGATCAGCTGATCTTAATCAGCAGCTGATCTGATCAGCTGCTTAAGTGTGAGCACAACACGCTTACTCTTTTCTACAACTTTAGGCATGATGAAGGTGTCAGGCGATAAACAGTGCACACGCGGGACTGAGCCACTGAATAAACACAGTGCAGTGGGCCGTGGGTGGCGCGAAGCAGTGTGCTCTGGTGGCGAGGGGACAAAGTATGCCTCGCGTGGGAATTTTAATCGATTTTATGAGTACACATTGATTTTTTATTGATTTTAAGGCTCGGGGAAAAATGTGCCGGATACTTGAAGCTGCCAGATACTTGAATGCCAGATGAGAGGGATTTTACTGTAAACATAAACTGTCTTCACTCTCATTAGTAATATCCGCATCACTCCCAGATGACATGTTTAGGTCACTATCCACATTGCTCCCTTCACTCAGTGGGTGTGTTCCACCCTCAGTGTCATGGGAGTTACCAGATGTTATCTCCAGGAGGGAAAAAAAGCTTAGTGAGACCAAACTGAAATAGTCACAGCGGCAACTCAGCTAGTGAAGAGAGTTGCTAGATACTTACAACAGCCTTCCGATTTGAGTAAGCAGGAGGAAAATACAAACGTGTGGCATGAAAAATCATGATTTCTCATGATTTCCAGAATGATCATCGTCCCACGATACAGTCATTCATGGACAATCACCATATATTAATGGTTAAAAAGACAAGAAGAAGGAAGCAGATATGATATCTTCATCAACTGATACCTTTACCTCCTCACTCTTGTATTCCTTTTCTTCATGCTACAGAACACTCAGCATGGACAGAGCTACACAGAACACTTTTCATTCTAACATCCTACCGGTTGGCTGGAAAAGAACGCTCCAGTAGCACAGTCTCCTCCTCCTCATTGCCCTCCTTGTCCCTCACCAGGTACTGGACTGACATGGAGCCCTGCATGTTGCCCCTCACAGCAAAGCAAACCTGAGGACAGAGTGTCGTGTTGATTATATTTCTGGCTTTCTCTCTCTCTCTCTCTCTCTCTCTCTCTCTCTCTCTCTCTCTCTCTCTCTCTCTCTCTCTCTCTCTCTCTCTCTCATAAACATGTTTTACTTAAATCACAGAAGTGTATATGAGAATGTGGCTTTAGTTATGTTACTCTCTCTCTCTCTCTCTCTCTCTCTCTCTCTCTCTCTCTCTCTCTCTCTCTCTCTCTCTCTCTCTCTCTCTCTCTCTCTCTCTCTCTCTCTCTCTCTCTCTCTCTCTCTCTCTCTCTCTCTCTCATAAACATGTTTTACTTAAATCACAGAAGTGTATATGAGAATGTGGCTTTAGTTATGTTACTCTCTCCCTCTCTCTCTCTCTCTCTCTCTCTCTCTCTCTCTCTCTCTCTCTCTCTCTCTCTCTCTCTCTCTCTCTCTTTCTCTCTCTCTCTCTGCTGTACCTTGCTGAGAATATAAAAAGTGTGTAAGAGAAAGTAATGTTAGTAGTTTTGTTCTCCATCTGTGTCTCTCATGTATATATCTTGCTTAGAATATACAAAAAAGTGTGTGTGTGTGTGTGTGTGTGTGTGTGTGTGTGTGTGTGTGTGTGTGTGTGTGTGTGTGTGTGTGTGTGTGTGTGTGTGTGTGTGTGTGTGTTGTTCTTAACTAATTACAATTTTATATGATTGAGTCAACCTTGTAATGTTCTGTCTTTTAAAGTTAATTTGTCATATTCATCTTTAAAGCCATGAATGCTCCATGTGTGTCTGTGTGTGTGTGTGTGTGTGTGTGTGTGTGTGTGTGTGTGTGTGTGTGTGTGTGTGTGTGTGTTATGCCTGGTTTGACTCTGCTATTACACATCCACAAGAGATTATTTTAATTTCTATTTCAGCTGGACAAAAAAAAATGATATTGTAACTTTTGTATTACTTGTGTTTTTGTCAGTAAGCAACAATGATGATAACAACAACAACAACAACAACAACAACAACAACAACAACAACAACAACAACAACAACACTACTACTACTACTACTACTACTACTACTACTACTACTACTACTACTACAACTACTTCTACTACTACTACTACTACTCACATATCTGTTTTTTTTTTTATGTAGGAAGAATACTGGCCAAGGGCAACAAAAATCTAATAAAAAAAAATGCCCACTGAGATGCCAGTCCCATAAAAGGGTCAAAGCAGTGGTCAAAAATTGGTGGATAAGTGTCTTGAAACCTCCATCTTGAAGGAATTCAAGTCATAGGAAGGTGGAAATACAGAAGCAGGCAGGGAGTTCCAGAGTTTACCAGAGAAAGGTATGAATGATTGAGAATACTGGTTAACTCTTGCGTTAGAGAGGTGGACAGAATAGGGGTGAGAGAAAGAAGAAAGTCTTGTGCAGCGAGGCCGCGGAAGGAGGGGAGGCATGCAGTTAGCAAGATCAAAAGAGCAGTTAGCATGAAAATAACGGTAGAAGACAGCTAGATATGCAACATTGCGGCGGTGAGAGAGAGGCTGAAGACAGTCAGTTAGAGGAGAGGAGTTGATGAGACGAAAAGCTTTTGATTCCACCCTGTCTAGAAGAGCAGTATGAGTGGAACCCCCCCAGACATGTGAAGCATACTCCATACAGGGACGGATAAGGCCCTTGTACAGAGTTAGCAGCTGGGGGGGTGAGAAAAATTGGCGGAGACGTCTCAGAACACCTAACTTCATAGAAGCTGTTTTAGCTAGATATGAGATGTGAAGTTTCCAGTTCAGATTATAAGTAAAGGACAGACCGAGGATGTTCAGTGTAGAAGAGGGGGACAGTTGAGTGTCATTGAAGAAGAGGGAATAGTTGTCTGGAAGGTTGTGTCGAGTTGATAGATGGAGGAATTGTGTTTTTGAGGCATTGAACAATACCACGTTTGCTCTGCCCCAATCAGAAATTTTAGAAAGATCAGAAGTCAGGCGTTCTGTGGCTTCCCTGCGTGTTATGTTTACCTCCTGAAGGGTTGGACGTCTATGAAAAGACGTGGAAAAGTGCAGGGTGGTATCATCAGCATAGGAGTGGATAGGACAAGAAGTTTGATTTAGAAGATCATTAATGAATAATAAGAAGAGAGTGGGTGACAGGACAGAACCCTGAGGAACACCACTGTTAATAGATTTAGGAGAAGAACAGTGACCGTCTACCACAGCAGCAATAGAACGGTCAGAAAGAAAACTTGAGATGAAGTTACAGAGAGAAGGATAGAAACCGTAAGAGGGTAGTTTGGAAATCAAAGCTTTGTGCCAGACTCTATCAAAGGCTTTTGATATGTCCAAGGCAACAGCAAAAGTTTCACCAAAATCTCTAAAAGAGGATGACCAAGACTCAGTAAGGAAAGCCAGATGATCACCAGTAGAGCGGCCTTGATGGAACCCATACTGGCGATCAGATAGAAGGTTGTGAAGTGATAGATGTTTAAGAATCTTCCTGTTGAGGATAGATTCAAAAACTTTAGATAAGCAGGAAATTAAAGCAATATGACGGTAGTTTGAGGGATTAGAGCGGTCACCCTTTTTAGGAACAGGTTGAATGTAGGCAAACTTCCAGCAAGAAGGAAAGGTAGATGTTGACAGACAGAGCTGAAAGAGTTTGACTAGGCAAGGTGCAAGCACGGAGGCACAGTTTCGGAGAACAATAGGAGGGACCCCATCAGGTCCATAAGCCTTCCGAGGGTTTAGGCCAGCGAGGGCATGGAAAACATCATTATGAAGAATTTTAATAGGTGGCATGAAGTAGTCAGAGGGTGGAGGAGAGGGAGGAACAAGCCCAGAATCGTCCAAGGTAGAGTTTTTAGCAAAGATTTGAGCAGAGAGTTCAGCTTTAGAAATAGATGTGATAGCAGTGGTGCCATCTGGTTGAAGTAGAGGAGGGTAAGAAGACATGAGATTCTGGTGATGGAAGGCTTAAGTACCTGTAAGTACCCATAAGTAAGGTGTTAGCGTTGATCATACTGTTTGATGCAGCCTCCCTGAAGATTCTTGGCTCATTTCTTGACAACCTGAAGACTTTCCTGGTGGCAGATTGTGCTGCATTACAATCAACAGATCATCAATATTGTCTTTCATTTTCAACTTTTTTTTATTACCAGATCTGTCATGTCACTAATTATTTCTTGTAATCTATCAACTTCTATCAAGTACTTTCAAGCTCTTCTACATTTCCTCAATAATTTCATATTTTCCAAGCCTCCTTTACTTTCCCTATTTATTTATCCATCTGTTTATTCCTGTCCTTTTATTTCCTCCGTCCATGCTCCATTCCTCTCATTCTCCTCTTGTCCTCTTCCTCACACACTCCATCACTCCATCCTCTATCTATTTCCATCCTTGAATGTTCTAATTTTCTTTTTCTCTTCTTGTCTCCCTCACCTACTCCATCCTCCATTTATTTCCATCCATGCATGTTTAAATCTTATTCCCTTCCTATCCTCTCTCTCACACACTCCAATGCTCCATCTTTCATTTGTTTCCATCCTTACATGTTCAAATTCTCTCATTAACCCCTTATCCCTTCCCTCACATACTCCATCACTCCATTCTTGCTTGCTCTTATTCTCTTCTCATCCTTTCCCTAACAACTTCCAACACCCTCACACTTCAATGGAGGTCAAACTCTCAAACTCATAGCTTTCAACACCCAGCCTGCACATTCCAAACAGTCACACATCCCTCCTGCCTCCCAAACACTGTCACACATCCCTCCTGCCTCCCAAACACTATCACACATCCCCCCTCCCTCCCAAACACTATCACACATCCCTCCTACCTCCCACAGAAGGGTTCCACATCCCCTACTACAGTGCCAAGCATTCCTGGAAGTCCTATCTTGTCTTCAAATGTTCTGTAGTGCATGGTCTGGATCCCACTGAGGTACACGTGGCATTTCTGCTCTGTCATGTCCAGCAGCTGCTCTTGAACCTGTGTAGAAAGAGGTGGTGTTGTACTTTTTCCTGTGATGGACGTCAAGCTGGTGTTTCCAAGGGAAGTTTTCTTTGCAGTGTTGTGAGTGAAAGGGAATGAAGCTGAAGGTTAGATTTACTTAGGTGTCTGATATCCTAAGACTTTTGGTAATAGCAGTTGTTGACGGTAAGAGTAGTGCTGGATTAATAGTCTGTCCATCTATATGACTGGTTGCCAATCCCACATGAGGTGGTCCAGACAAAGCACCACACACTCATATACCTATCATTAAGTAGTTATAGTAGTGGTAGTGGTAATGGTAATGGTGGTAGTGGTGGTAGTAGTAGTAGTAGTAGTAGTAGTAGTAGTAGTAGTAGTAGTAGTAGTAGTAGTAGTAGTAGAAGTAGTAGTAGTTAATGATATAACACCCAACTCTTCATCTCTTTCACCATCTAATTCTGTACACCATAAGAAAATTAACCAGAGAAAATGCAGTTTGAATTGTGTGGCCTCTCTCTCTCTCTCACCTGTGCAGGGTCAGCAATATCAATGACAGGCGACGTCATCCCGTCCAGGTACAGCACACCAGTGACAGGAGACGTGCCTCGTATTTCAATGTGCTGCACCTCCCACCTCTGTATGATGTCCAGGGTCACTCGCTGCCTCTCGTTAACGGCCTGAGGGGTGCTTCTCCTGGTGAACTTTGTGTGGAAGTCCTTCATAGCAAGAGTAAAGTCTGTTGTAGCTGTAAGAGAGAGATGTGTTGGCTTGAAATGTAAGGAAAAATGCTTCTCTTTGTATGGATAAATTCTTTTGTAGCAATGAGAAAGAAGTTGACTTTGTAAGGCTATTTCTTTTTCCTAGCTGTAAGAAATATGTAAGAAAGACACCTGCCAAAACAATAATTACTCCCAGTGAGGTCTAAAGCACTGTTCAGGGGGTGCTGTGAACTTATCATTAAACCCAGCTGTGACCTCACTGAACATTTCCCTTTGTGTCTCACAACACAAGGGGGCAGTCATAGCCTGTCCTCTAAAGACAACTCTCTTCCTCCACACAAAACTACAAGCACCTAATAACATACACACCCTTCACTCAAAAATTTTAAAATCATCATGGCGACTCCTACAGCAGCCTCGGAGTCCCCATCTGGGGAGGGGACCATAAATGTCCCCAGGTCGGACTGCATTTCTGTCGACGACCCTAAGTGTCTTGACACCCCCCTCAACTTTTTCTTCATTAACTTCTACAACATTCGCGGTCTAAGATCTAATTTTCAATCTGTAGAACACCACCTCTCCTCTTCTAAACTTCATCTTCTTTTCCTCACTGAAACTCAGGTGTCTGAGGCAACTGACAGTAGCCCCTTTTCTGTTCCCTCCTACACTCTCTATCCTCATTTTCGATCCAAAGCTGGATGCTGCGTTTATGTGCGCAATGACTTAACCTGCTCTCGTGCCCACACTCTTGAATCTTCCGAGTTTTCCACCATCTGGCTACGACTACAGAGTCACTCTCAAACTAAATTTATCTGTGCTGTATACCTCTCACCTAACTCCTCTGACTAAAACAAATTCTTTGACTACTTAACTTCCAAAGTGGAGCACATTCTGACACTCTTCCCTTTTGCAGAGATCATTCTTGGAAACTTCAATGTTCACTATCAGCTTTGGCTTTCCCCTCCCTTCACTGACCATCCTGGTGAACTAGCCTACAACTTTGCTATCCTCCATGACCTAGAGCAATTGGTGCAACATCCTACTGGTATTCCTGACCGTTTTAGAGATACGCCCAACATTCTTGACCTTTTCCTGACCTCTAATCCTTCTGCTTATACTGTCACCCTTTCTTCTCCGTTGGGCTCCTCCGATCACAATCTCATATCTTTATCTTGTCCTATCATTCCAATCTCTCCTCAGGATCCCCCTAAGCGAAGGTGCCTCTGGCGTTTTGCCTCTGCTAGTTGGGGGGACCTGAGGAGGTATTTTGCTGATTTTCCTTGGAATGACTACTGCTTCCGTGTCAGAGACCCGTCTTTGTGTGACGAGCACATAACAGAGGTGATAGTGTCTGGCATGGAGGCGTACATTCCTCACTCTTTTTCTTGTCCAAAACCTTCTAAACCTTGGTTTAACACAGCTTGTTCTTGTGCTATACATGATAGAGAAGTGGCCCACAAAGGTACTTAAGCCATTACCAGAATCTCATGCACTTTATATTTCTGCCTGGAACCATGCCAAGTCTGTTCTCCAACTAGCCAAAAACTCCTTCATTAACAGAAAATGTCAAAACCTTTCAAGATCTAACTCCCCTCGTGACTTCTGGCATCTAGACAAAAATATCTCCAATAACTTTGCTTCTTCTTCTTTCCCTCCTCTATTTCAACCAGAGGGCACCACTGCTATCACATCTATTTCTAAAGCTGAACTCTTTGCTCAAACCTTTGCTAGAAACTCTACCTTGGATGATTCTGGGCTTGTTCCTCCCTCTCCTCCACTCTCTGACTACTTCATGCCACCTATTAAAATTCTTTGCAATGATGTTTATGGAGCTGATGGTCTCCCTCCTATTGTTCTCCGAAACTGTGCCTCCGTGCTTGCACCTTGCCTAGTCAAACTCTTTCAGCTCTGTCTGTCAACATCTACCTTTCCTTCTTGCTGAAAGTTTGCCTACATTCAACCTGTTCCTAAAAAGGGTGATCGTTCTAATCCCTCAAACTACCGTCCTATTGCTTTACTTTCCTGCCTATCTAAAGTTTTTGAATTTATCCTCAACAGGAAGATTCTTAAACATCTATCACTTCACAACCTTTTATCTGATCGCCAGTATGGGTTCCATCAAGGCCACTCTACTGGTGAACTTCTAGCTTTCCTTACTGAGTGATGGTCATCCTCTTTTAGAGATTTTGGTGAAACTTTTGCTGTTGCCTTGGACATATCAAAAGCTTTTGATAGAGTCTGGCACAAAGCTTTGATTTCCCAACTACCCTCCTACGGTTTCTATTTTTCTCTCTGTAATTTCATCTCAAGTTTCCTTTCTGATCGTTCTATTGCTGCTGTGGTAGACGGTCACTGTCCTTCTTCTAAATCTATTAACAGTGGTGTTCCTCATGGTTCTGTCCTGTCACCCACTCTCTTCTTATTATTCATTAATGATATAATCCAAACTTCTTGTCCTATCCACTCCTACGCTGATGATACCACCCTGCACTTTTCCACATCTTTTCATAGATGTCCAACCCTTCTGGAGGTAAACATTTCACGCAGGGAAGCCACAGAACGCTTGACTTCTGATCTTTCTAAAATTTCTGATTGAGGCAGAGCAAACTTGGTATTGTTCAATGCCTCAAAAACTCAATTCCTCCATCTATCAACTCGACACAACCTTCCAGACAACTATCCCCTCTTCTTCAATGACACCCAACTGTCCCCCTCTTCTACAGTGAACATCCTCGGTCTGTCCTTTACTTATAATCTGAACTGGAAACTTCACATCTCATCTCTAGCTAAAACAGGTTCTATGAAGTTAGGCGTTCTGAGACATCTCCGCCAGGTTTTCTCACCCCCCCCAGCTGGTAACTCTGTAGAAGGGCCTTATCCGTCCATGTATGGAGTTTGCTTCACATGTCGGGGTGGGTTCCACTCATACTGCTCTTCTAGACAGGGTGGAATCAAAAGCTTTTCGTCTCATCAACTCCTCTCCTCTAACTGACGGTCTTCAGCCTTTCTCTCACCGCCGCAATGTTGCATATCTAACTGTCTTCTACCACTATTTTTGTGCTAACTGCTCTTCTGAACTTGCTAACTGCATGCCTCCCCTCCTCCCGCAGTCTCACTGCACAAGACTTTCTTCTTTCTCTCACCCCTATTCTGTCCACCTCTCTAATGCAAGAGTTAACCAGTATTTTCAATCATTCATCCCTTTCTCTAGTAAACTCTGGAACTCCCTGCCTGCTTCTGTATTTCCACCTTCCTATGACTTGAATTCCTTCAAGATGGAGGTTTCAAGACACTTATTCATCAGTTTTTGCCCACTGCTTTGACCCTTTTATGGGAAAATATGCCCACTTCAGTGGGCATATTTTTTTATTGGATTTTTGTTGCCCTTGGCCAGTGTCCTTCCTAGATAAGAAAAAAAAAAATTCTGGTATAGCTGAAAAAAAGATGCACAGACTGTGAACAACAACAACAACAACAACAACAACAACAACAACAACAACAATAATAATAATAATAGTAATGATAATAACAGTAACAATAACAACCTCTAGTCTGGAACCGTATCTCTAAATAGGCAGGTGTTCCCTTCTTAAGTTCAAATTCTTGCCACTGCATAACTTCAAACTGTGGAAGTAAAACACTAGAGACACACACACACACACACACACACACACACACACACATACAGATAAGGAGGCCATGTATAGATTAAATCAAATAAATCATGTCTATCATTTACATACACAAAAAAAATAATAATAATAAAGCTTATATTTCTACTTTTCTCAGAAGCTTCCCAGCTTCTCAAAATGCAAATGAGCAACAAAATAAATCATGTCAATCACTTATACAAAGAAAAAAAAAGATTACATTTTTATTTTTTCTTCTTAAAACTTCTCAAAGTAAAGACAAGCAATGTGAAAAAACTCATCAAGACATGGAATAAGTAGTGTTTCTATCTGTCTTACTTCGCTGTCTGAATCTCCATTGGCTGCCAGCATCACAAGCATCCGCTCACCAACCTGAACTGATAGAGAGTAGGTCCCATCATGTGGTGGATGTAGGTACCCTGTGCAGGAAGATCATGGGGTTGTATGTTTGAGTGTCACCTTTGTATTCCTTTTTAAGCATTAGAAAGAACTAAAAATATTATGCTTGTATGTTGGTGCGTCACCTTTGTATTCTTTCTTTACCATTAAAAAGAACTGAAAATATTATGGTTGCATGTCTGTGTCACCTCTGCATTCCTTCTTCACCATTAAAAAGAACTGAAAATATTATGCTTGTATGTCTGTGTATTACCTTTGTATCCATTCTTCAGCATTTAAAAGAACTGAAAATATTATGGTTGAATGTCTGTATGTGTGTGTGTCTATGTGTGTGTGTGTGTCACTTTTATATTTCTTCTTCATCATCATGAAGATTAAATATATTATCTTTCTTACAGGCAAAACAAGACTTGCACTGAGTTCTGAGAGAATGCAGGGGATACACACTAACTCAAATGCACACAATACCATCAGGAAGAACTAATACATCACTTATCTTGCATTGAGTCATAAGGGAACACAGACACACACTTCCTCTATCACTATAACACACATAAGCAGGAGTCCCACCTTTCAGAGTGCCCACAGTATCCCGGGTCACCTCAATGGGAAACTTGAGCTCAGCATCTTGAGGGACAAAAGCCTTGTAGCCAGCATGGGAGGGAGACAGGGCTGCCCAGCTTGTCTCCTCCAGGAAGTTGGACTCAAAGTATTCCCCTTGGTACAGCTCAACAAGTAACCTGCGCTCACCTGTACATGGAAAGGATGAAGTGTGTGTGTGTGTGTGCGTGTGTGATTGTAGTGATAGTTTAGCAGGCTCCAGTGTGGTTTTCAAGACTACTTGTGATTTTCTTGATAGTTAAACAAGGCTAGTGATAATTTAACAGATTCCAGCACAAGTTATAAGGGTTTTCATGTGTGTTTTCATGATTCTAGTAATACTTCAACAGATTCTGCATCATTTGGTAAAAAAAAAAAAATGAGAACTTGACCAATCCTCTCTATGGCCTGTAAAAACAACCCTAATGAATGGACAGCATTTCAAAATACAGGAGGTCCTTGAGTTAAGATGGAGTTCAGTTCCTATGCCATGTCATAAACTAGTTTTGAGTGTAGGTCTGAACCAGCCTAAGTAGTAAGTACCTACAGTAAGTCATGACAGAACACCCTCGAAAACCGCAACAACTTCCAATAGAGTCTGTTAAATTACTACTGCCCTTCTTAATCTACCATCAGAATTATAAAATACTTGAAAAAAAAAAAACTTACACTAGAGCCTTTTACACTAGCAGTCCGTCCCCGTGAAAAACCTAAATAACTTACACTAGAGCCTTTCAAACTACCACTGTGCCCTCTTGAAAAACCTAAATAACTAACACTAGAGCCTTTCAAACTACCACTGTTCCCCTTTGAAAAAACCTAAATAACTTAATCAAGACTTTTTAAACATAACTACTGTACCTGTAAAGAAAACAGGGGGGGGAGAAGAACTGCCTGCATCGCACCCCCAAAACGGCAGAAACTGAGATCACTGTAAACTGAGGACTCCCTGTACAGTGATGACCAGCAAGACAGTGAACTGACCTGAGCCGGCCGAGGTCTTCCCTTGGGTTGGAGTGAGGCACCGGATTTGCTCATCAGTGATGTCCTGGATGGCACACTGAGCATCCCCCACTAACACCTGCAGCATAAACCTCATTATTCACAGCACTCTCTCCTTGTATGAGTCAAAGCCAAGAACATCACACCTCATCACTCATGGCACTCCCACAGGGGCATTGCAATACAGAAACACAGGGTAGTGAAGGAGTAGCCAGCACCACTGTTGCTGTACCTTGGTCTGCTCCTTGTATGGGTCAAAGCCAACACCATCAATAGTGAACAGCGTGCCGCCCTGAGAGGACCCCCTGAGCGGACTCACATTGTGCATACCTGCATGGAGACACACCACGTCACTCCACTAGCCACTCCACATTGCACTACTACATACACACTTCTTTTGCTGTTTGCCTAGAATGAGGGGTTGGTGTCATGGACAAGTCTCCTTCAGTTGTTTTTTTTTTTTGTCCCTTGCATCTATATAAACACTCATGCTGATCGCGTGTGTGTGTGTGTGTGTGTGTGTGTGTGTATGCGTGTCTACCTAGTTGTATTGTCCAGGGGACGAACCAAAGCTCATTTTGCCTTGTCTCAATAACCATATTTATCCAGTTTCTCTTTAAACATGTGTACATTGTTTACCACAACCACCTCTTCCTTCAAATCATTCCAGATTTCAATAGTTCAATATGAGAAGCAGTATTCTTTGATGTTGCTTAAGATTCACTCTTCTTTATTTTCTTCCCATGCTGCCTCATCTGTCTCTCTCCTTCCTCCATCTGTGGTACCAAGTCATTTCTGTCTATTTTTTCTATATTGTTTATTATTACTAATTTGTACATTGTAATCAGGTCTCCTCTTTCTCTTCTCTCTTGTAGTGTTGGTAATACCATCTCTTCAAGTCTTTCTTCATAGCTTAAGTCTTTCAATTATGGTACTAAATTTGTTGCTATCCTCTGTGTTCTTTCCAGTTTCTGTATATCTTTTTTTTTCTATGCGCAGCCTAAACTACTGCTGCATGTTCTAATTTAGGTTGCATCATGCTTGTTATAATTTTCTTCATAATTTCTTTATCTAAATAGTTAAACACCACCCTAATGTCTTAATAAGCTGTATATAGAGCCAAATATTCTGTTTATGTGGCTTTCGGGTGATAGTGTGTCCTGAATCATTACTCCCAAATCTTTTCTTCATTACTTTTTATTATTTCTCCTCCCATTTTGTAATTCCATGAAGGTCTCTTTTTACTTTTTCTTATTTCCAACACATGGAATTTAGAATTTAATACTAGAAAGCATTAAATTCTAGTTTCCATCTTTGGCTTCATGCATGTATCTTGTCAATATCCTTTTGTAACTCCTTGCAGTCATTTTCATCCTTTATTATTTTCATTATTTTTCCATCATCAATAAAAAGGTTTATATAACTATTTAGATCCTCTGTCATATCATTTACATATATTTGAAACATAATAGGTGCCAACACAGATCCTTGCGGTACCCCACTTGTCACTTTGCGCCAACTTGAATTATTGTCTCTGATCACTGTTGTCACTTCCCTCCCTTGTAAATAATCCTTCATCCATCTTAATGTTGCTCCCTTTAGCCCTCCTCCATTCTCTGATTTCCACATAAGACTTTTGTGGGGAACTTTATCAAATGCTTTTTAGAGATCCAGGTGTACTGTACAAACCCATCAGTCCCTCTCTTGCACTCCATCTATTACTCTTGTATAGAAGCTCAGTAGATCTGTGACACAGGATCTTCCTTTACTGAATCCAAATTGCTTTTCTGTAATTATCTTTTCATCTTCTAAATACTGCACCCATCTGTCTTTAATTACTATTTCACAAAGCTTGCTTACAATACTTGTTAAAGACACTGGTTTGTATTTTAATGGTTCCATTTTATTTCCCCCTTTGTATACTGGCACTATGTTAGCTCTTTTCCATTCCCTTGGTACATTTCCTTCTCTCAACAAGCTGTTAATTATATCCCATATGGGGTCTTCCATTTGTTCTCTGCATTCTTTTAATATCCATCCTTTTTTTTTTTTATGTAGGAGGGGCACTGGCCAAGGGCAACAAAAATCAAATAAAAAAAAAAAACCCACTGAAATGCCAGTCCCATAAAAGGGTCAAAGCAGTAGTAAAAAAATGATGGATAAGTGTCTTGAAACCTCCCTCTTGAAGGAATTCAAGTTATAGGAAGGTGGAAATACAGAAGCAGGCAGGAAGTTCCAGAGTTTACCAGAGAAAGGGATACTGAGAATACTGGTTAACTCTTGTGTTAGAGAGGTGGACAGAATAAAGGTGAGAGAAAGAAGAAAGTCTTGTGCAGCGAGGCTGCAGGAAAAGGGGAGGCATGCAGTTAGCAAGATCAGAAGAGCAGTTAGCATGAAAATAGCGATAGAAGATAACAAGAGATGCAACATTGCAGTGGTGAGAGGCTGAAGACAGTCAATTAGAGGACAGGAGTTGATGAGACAAAAAAGCTTTTGATTCCACCCTGTCTAGAAGAGCAGTATGAGTGGAACTCCCCCAGACATGTGAAGCATACTCCATACATGGACGGATAAGGCCCTTGTACAGAGTTACCAGCTTGGGGGGTGAGAAAAACTGGCAGAGACGTGTCAGAATGCCTAACTTCATAGAAGCTGTTTTAGCTAGAGATTTGATGTCAAGTTTCCAGTTCAGATTATAAGTAAAGGACAGACCGAGGATGTTCAGTGTAGAACAGGGGGACAGTTGAGTGGCATTGAAGAAGAGGGGATAGTTGTCTGGAAGGTTGTGTCGAGTTGATAAATGGAGGAATTGAGTTCTTGAGGCATTGAACAATACCAAGTTTGCTCTGCCCCAATCAGAAATTTTAGAAAGATCAGAAGACAAGCATTCTGTGGCTCCCCTGCATAAAATGTTTACCTCCTGTAGGGCTGGATGTCTATGAAAAGACGTGGAAAAGTGCAGGGTGGTATCATCAGCGTAGGAGTGGATAGGACAAGAAGTTTGGTTTAGAAGATCATTAATGAATAATAAGAGAGTGGGTGACAGGACAGAACTCTGAGGAACAGCACTTTTAATAGATTTAGGAGAAGAACAGTGACCGTCTACCACAGCAGCAATAGAACAGTCAGAAAGGAAACTTGAGATGAAGTTACAGAGAGAAGGAGAGAAGCCGTAGGAGGGTAGTTTGGAAGGTTGTGAAGTGAGAGATGTTTAAGAATCTTCCTGTTGAGGATAGATTCAAAAACTTTAGATAGGCAGGAAATTAAAGCAATAGGACGGTAGTTTGAGGGATTGGAACAGTCACCCTTTTTAGGAACAGGCTGAATGTAGGCAAATTTCCAGCAAGAAGGAAAGGTAGATGTTGACAGAGAGAGCTGAAAGAGTTTGACTAGGCAAGGTGCAAGCACAGAGGCACAGTTTCGGAGAACAATAGGAGGGATCCCATCATGTCCATAAGCCTTCCGAGGGTATAGGCCAGCAAGGGCATGGAAAACATCATTGCGAAGAATTTTAATAGGTAGCATGAAGAAATCAGAGGGTGGAAGAGAGGAAGGAACAAGTCCTGAATCGTCCAAGGTAGAGTTTTTAGCAAAGGTCTGAGCGAAGAGTTCAGCTTTAGAAACAGATGTGATAGCAGTGGTGTCATCTGGTTGAAATAAAGGAGGGAAGGAAGAAGAAGCAAAGTTATTGGAGATATTTTTGGCTAGATGCCAGAAATCACAAGGGGAGTTAGATCTTGAAAGGTTTTGACACTTTCTGTTAATGAAGGAATTTTTGGCTAGTTGGAGAACAGACTTGGCATGGTTCCAGGCAGAAATATAAAGTGCATGAGATTCTGGTGATGGAAGGCTTAAGTACCTTTTGTGGGCCACCTCTCTATCATGTATAACACGAGAACAAGCTATGTTAAACCAAGGTTTGGAAGGTTTAGGTCGAGAAAAAGAGTGAGGAATGTACGCCTCCATGCCAGACACTATCACCTCTGTTATGCGCTCAGCACACAAAGACGGGTCTCTGATACGGAAGCAGTAGTCATTCCAAGGAAAATCAGCAAAATACCTCCTCAGGTCCCCCCAACTAGCAGAGGCAAAACGCCAGAGGCACCTTCGCTTAGGGGGATCCTGAGGAGGGATTGGAGCAATAGGACAAGATACAGATATGAGATTGTGATCGGAGGAGCCCAACGGAGAAGAAAGGGTGACAGTATAAGCAGAAGGATTAGAGGTCAGGAAAAGGTCAAGAATGTTGGGCGTATCTCCAAGACGGTCAGGAGTACGAGTAGGGTGTTGCACCAGTTGCTCTAGGTCGTGGAGGATACCAAACCATAGGCTAATTCACCAGGATGGTCAGTGAAGGGAGAGGAAAGCCAAAGCTGGTGGTGAACATTGAAGTCTCCAAGAATGGAGATCTCTGCAAAAGGGAAGAGGGTCAGAATGTGCTCCACTTTGGAAGTTAAGTAGTCAAAGAATTTCTTATAGAGTAGTTTGGTGAAAGGTATACAGCACAGACAAATTTAGTTTGAGAGTGACTTTGTAGTCGTAGCCAGATGGTGGAAAACTCGGAAGATTCAAGAGTGTGGGCACGAGAGCAGGTTAAGTCATTGCGCACATAAATGCAACATCCAGCTTTGGATCGAAAATGAAGATAGAGAAAGTAGGAGGGAACAGAAAAGGGGCTACTGTCAGTTGCCTCAGACACTTGAGTTTCAGTGAGGAAAAGAAGATGAAGTTTAGAAGAGGAGAGGTGGTGTTCTACAGATTGAAAATTAGATCTTAGACCGCGAATGTTGTAGAAGTTAATGAAGAAAAAGTTGAGGGGGGTGTCAAGACACTTAGGGTCGTTGACAGAAATGCAGTCCGACCTGGGGACATTTATGGTCCCCTCCCCAGATGGGGACTCTGAGGCTGGTGTAGGAGTCACCATGATGATTTTGAAATTTTTGAGGGAAGGATGTGTGTGTTATTAGGTGCTTGTAGTTTTGTGTGGAGGAAGAGAGTTGTCTTTAGAGGGCAGGCTGTGACTGCCCCCTTGTGTTGTGAGACACAAAGGGAAATGTTCAGTGAGGTCACAGCTGGGTTTAATGATAAGTTCACAGCACCCCCTGAACAGTGCTGCACACCTCACTGGGAGTAATTATCATTACTTGATTGTTACTTGATTGCTACTTAATTGTTACTTGATTGTTACTTGATCTGGTCACATAGCTCTTCTAAAATCCAGCTCTTCCAGCAGTTTCTTGATTTCTTGCCTCTTTACTTGTATCTCCTGTATTCCCTCATTCTGTGATACTATTTTCAATATCATAAAATCAGTTTCCTTTGTAAATGCAGACTGAAAAATCTCATTCATTAGGTCACTCATCTCAGTAGTTTCATAAATTCTTCCTTCTCTTCTTAATTTGTTTATGTCATCCCTGTTTCATTTTCCCATTTATGTAGCTGTAAAAGAGTTTGGGCTCTTCCTTGCATTTTCTTATTATCTCACTTTCAAAATTTCTTTCTTCTTTTCTTCTTATTATACCATATTCATTCCTTGCCTTTCTGTATTCTCCCCTAGTATTTGTGTTCAGTTTTCTCATAATTTTCCTCCATCCCCTGTCCTTTTTCTTTTTTGCTTCTACTCACCTGCCATTATACCATTCATGCTTCCAAATTTTCACTTTATAACTTGGCACAAACTGTTGCACCCTGTCTCTATACTTGCTCAAATGTATCTCATATTTTTCTTGCACTACTTTACTTTTAAATAGCTCTTTCCAGTTCTTTTTTCCATAAATTTTATTAGGTTCTGCAAAGTTTGCCTTAGCATAGTTCTGTCTCCCATTTCTAAATTGTTCATTCCTGTGCAGCACTTTTTCCTACTATGGTACTATTTCTATTGTCACATGATCATTTCTTTCCAGTGGACTCAATGAATACTTGGTCTACTTTCTGGGATTTTTGTAGACACTAAGTCCAGCTGTGATGGTTCTTCTCTGTATATTGTAGGTTCATTCACCCACTGTCTGATTGTATTGACCATCATGGTATGCATGGTATGTTGATGATACCACCCTGCACTTTTCTACGTCTTTTTGTAGACATCCAACCCTTCAGAAAGTAAACAGTTCACACAGGGATGCCACAGAACACCTGACTTCTGATGTCTCTAGAATTTTTGATTGGGGCAGAGCAAACTTGGTATTGTTCAATACCTCAAAAACTCAATTCCTCCATCTATCAACTCAACACAACATTCCAGACAACTATCCCCTCTTCTTCATTGACACTCAACTGTTCCCCTCTTCTACACTGAACATCCTCGGTCTGTCCTTTACTTATAATCTAAACTGGAAATTTCACATATCTCTAGCTAAATCATCTTTTATGAAGTTAAGTGTTCTGAGACATCTCCGCCAGTTTTTCTCACCCGCCCCAGCTGCTAACTCTGTGGAAGGGCCTTATCTGTCTGTGTATGGAGTATATTTCACATGTCTGGGAGGGTTCCACTCATACCACTCTTCTAGACAGGGTAGAATCAAAAGCTCTTCATCTCATCAACTCTCCTGTAACTAACTGTCTTCATTCTCTTTCTCATTGCTGTAATGTTGCATCTCTTGTTATCTTCTATCACTATTTTCATGCTAACTGCTCTTCTGATCTTGCTAACTGCATGTCTCCCTCCTACCATGGCCTCGCTGCACAAGACTCTCTTCTTTCTCTCACCCCTACTTTGTCCACCTCTCTACTGCAAGAGTTAACCAGTATTCTCGGTCAGTCATTCATCCCTTTCTCTGATAAACTCTGGAACTCCCTGCCTGCTTCTGTATTTCCACCTTCCTATGACTTGAACTCCTTCAAGAGGAAGGTTTCAAGACACCTATCCTTCAATTCTTGACTACCACTTCTGACCATATTTGGGGAGTGGCATCTCAGTGGGCTTTTCTTTTACTGGATTTTTGTTGCCCTTGGCTGGTGTCCCTCCTACATAAAAAAAAATAAATAAGTAAATATATAAAAAAAAATAAGTTCTTCACTCCATGACCTGACATTTTCTTTCACTTCCATCTCCTCCAGTTTAATTCCTTTAGTGTTGAAGCTGCCTACTAAGAGCACTTTGTTACTTTTTCTTATCATTTCCTCTGTGCTATTTCTTGTTTCTAGTTTTATAGTTTTATATCTATTGGTCTCCCATGCATTAGTTTTCGGTGGTATGTACATCACAGTAACTTTCCTTTTTTTTCACTTCATTTGATCCTAATCACAACACTCAAAGTTTCTGCCATTTCATCACCATATTCAACTTCATCAACAACAATATCCTCTTATACCAATATCACTGCTCCTGCTCCTCCCTTTCCTTTTCTATTTCTCCTCCATGCACTATAACCTTCCTTTGCAAATCCCAACTCTATTTCCTCTTTTAGTTTGTTTTCCATTAAACATACCACATCTGATTTATTGTTCTTTAGGTATTCTTTAAGTTCCAATAGGCTCAACACCAAACCATCTATATTAGTATACATAATCTTTAAACTTCTGCCTGGTGATCTTGTGTGGCATCTTTGTGGCACCATTTCCTCACTTTCATGTCCAGAACTTTCAAAATGAATCTCCTCGCTTGTTCTTGTGTTCTCTCCTTGTTTTTTGACTGGGCCTCTACTCTCAACTCTTTCAGTTTACTTCTCTCTCCTTTGTTCATGTCTCATTTTTATCCACATTTCCTTCATTTCTTCTACTTTTACCAATTTTCCTGTTCTTTGCAAGACATGTTTTGCTGCTGTTTGTGACATGAATCTTATTTTCATTGGTCTTGTTCCATTTTTGTTGTACTTTTTCAATCCTGTAAACCTCTTCAATTTGTTCAACTATCTCCTCTCCTTCCTCTGCCATTTCTGCTATAATATCCTTAACCCTTTTTGCCTCTTTTTTTTCTCTGTAGCTATTTTCATGAGTAGGTTCTCCTTGGCCTCAAATACCATCACATTCATCTTTCTCTGTACCATGTCTCTCACAAGATTACTTTTTTCCTTTATTATCTTAATCACTTGCTTTTCCATGTCCTTATTGTGTTCCTGTTGCTGTTGCCTTATTATCTCCTCCATATCTGCCTTTTGTTGTTGTTCTCTCTCTTCTTTTCAACTTTTGACTTCTGCTGTCACTACCCTTTCACTTTCCCATCCTTAATCTCTCTCTCTCTCTCTCTCTCTCTCTCTCTCTCTCTCTCTCTCTCTCTCTCTCTCTCTCTCTCTTTCTCTCTCTCTTTTGTAAAGCTTTCTTTAACACCTTGTTCTCTTCCTTGAGTTTTTTTATTTCTTTATAGTACTTCTTGTTTAAGTCACTATTTTTGTCACCTCTTCTCTAAGTTCTTTGTTTTCTTTTCTTTTTCCATCTTCTTCTTCATCTCTATTATATCACTGGATATCTTTTTTACATTGTCACCACCCACCTCCCTCTCTCTTCCTTTCATGTCTTCATTATCACTGCTAAGTGACGTATTTCTTTTTGTATTTTGACATTTTCTTCAATTTTCCACATTCGTTTATTTGTATGAGCTACACTGAGGTCTTCTTCCTTGAAACCCTCAAAAGTATTTGCCATGTCCACTGACATCTTCCTTCTTGATATTCCCTGGTAAGACAATGTTTACCTCTACACTACTCTCCCAATCACCTTTTCGGCCACTTCCCAATTTACACTTCACTTCCCCTGCACTCACACATCACACAATTCCCTATTATGAAGACAGGACTCAAGCTCAGCTCCCCTGTACAACCAAAACCTAGTTAACTCCTTGGAGCTGCTGTGGATGTGTCCAATTAGCTGGGCGGCACAGTGTGTGTGTGTGTGTGTGTGTGTGTGTGTGTGTGTGTGTGTGTGTGTGTGTGTGTGTGTGTGTGTGTGTGTGTGTACTAACAATACAGGGTGTCCCATAAATTAAGGTACATACCTTGGGATATGATAGTTCAAGTAATCCTGGGTCAAAAATACTCTATACACACACACGCTGTTTGCTTTATTTTGTGAGAAATTAACATGTAAGTTGTGTGTTGTGGGAGCTGCTTGCCTGGAATCAGTTTCCTGATGATGGATAGGTCATGGAGGCCCACAGGAATGGCCAGCAAGATCCCCTCACCTAACACCAACGGATTTCTTTCCTTTGGGGACTCATGAAATCCTTGGTGTACAAGAACAAATCATATTACAGAGAGGAGCTGATTCACCCCACTGAGGAAGCAGCAGAGCAGATAAGGAATGACAGGAGCGAAATGATGCACTTAGGCAGTCACTTGATTGACAAGGCTTACCATTTAAATGTCAAGATGATGACTGTCAAAGGGGATGACATTTGCAGTGAATTGCCATGTATGTTTTAAAAAGCAGCACTGAATAACCACTGTATTGCTGTGTTACCTGCACATTTTCTTCAGACACATACAAAAATTTAATCTGTCATTTGCTATTTCCTGTAAGGATTTGACTGCATACGTTGAACACAAAAAATTATCACTTCATGCTGTGCAGCACCATGTGAGTACGTAATGAGCCACGTAATGAGCCAAGGAGGGAGGAAAGAGACGGAGGCACACCCAGGCAAGCAGCTCCTGCAATTCACAACTTAGCTACGCATTAATTTCTCACAAAATAAAGCAAAACACAGCATATGTGTATAGAGTATTTTCAATTTAGAATTACTTGAACTATCAAATCCCAAAGTGTGTACCTAAACTTGGAGGACACCATGTAAAAACTAAGAAAAACACAACAATCTACTACTAAAACACAGGGCATTATAAGCTTAATTCCTATACAGTTATTTCCAATAGTCAGGATAAAGTCACTGATCACATAAGGTAAGACTAGATCCACATGCATACATGTGCAGGCACACTATATGTACACACCAGCATATGTATGGAACTGGTACAATCTGTCCTGGGAGTCCACATACATTCCTGTCTTGGTCACTTCAGATGCCCCTCTTCCAGTAACGTAGACAGTGGCATTCATGGGGCCAACCAGCTTAGCCTTGGAGCGACAAGTAACCTTCTCCCTTGTCAGTGTGTCTCCAGGTTCTCATCCACTGTATCACAGGGGATGCCTCCAACAAAGGCCCTGTTATGGGAGTTAAGGATGTGAGGTATGGCTACAGCTTGAAATGTGCAATCCCTAATATCTCAGCGCCTTTTCTTTATTAACTGGCTCTAATGGTGTTTGAAGCTCCCCTGATTGAAATGATAGTTTAAAAGGTTTTAGTGGATGTTATCAGGGTTTTCAAGGGCATTTTCATGATTCAAGTAATGGTTTAATAAGGTCAGTAATAGTTCAACAGACTTTAATGGATGTTACCAGGTTTTTCAAGGGTGTTTTCATGATCAAGTAATGGTTTGATAAGGCTAGTGACAGTTTAACAGGTTTTAGTGGATGCTGTCAGGGTTTGCAAGGATGTTTTTGTGATTCAAATAATGGTTTAAAAGGGTTAATGATACTTTAACAGGTTTTAGCAGACGTTCTTATGGTTTGCAAGGGTGTTTTCATGATTCCAGTAACATATTAAGGAAGGACAGTGACTAATACTAAACTAAAAACTCCACAACACAACACATACTTGGTAAGAACACTCCCACTCTTAGCTTCACTGGAGACAGGATTAGTGTAGTCAAGCTTGTAGTGTTTGCTGGTGTGGAAATTGCCGTGAAGATCCAAAACAGAACCTGGCAGTGACCAACGAGGAGCTACTGTCTCAATATTAGGTGACCTTGCCCAGCCATACTAAGGAGACAGTGACACAATGCAGGAGATGAGAGAAATGTGTAGAACTGGGAAAGGGAGGAGATGTGTATGAGTGCAATACATGCTGTGGGTGCAAGGGGATGACCTCTAATGAATGGGAGAAGAGAATAGAGCGCTGATATGAGAGAGAGAGAGAGAGAGAGAGAGAGAGAGAGAGAGAGAGAGAGAGAGAGAGAGAGAGAGAGAGAGAGAGAGAGAGAGAGAGAGAGAGAGAGAGAGAGAGAGAGAGAGAGAGAGAGAGAGAGAGAGAGGTGACAGTCCACTAAGGCACAATATGCACAATGACACACACTGACCTGACCCTCTGATGTACAAGGTCATGCTGCCCTGTCACTCAGCACATTGGGCCTTCTGCCAGTAATGGATGCCACCAAGGCTGTCCCTGAGAGGTCATAACAGGTCACATAAGAGGTGACATATAAGAAGTCATACAATTATGAACAAATTTACAAGTTTATAGTAAAAATTTTCAGATGTTTTTAAGTGTGTCTGTGTGTGTGTGTGTGTGTGTGTGTGTGTGTGTGTGTGTGTGTGTGTGTGTGTGTGTGTGTGTGTGTGTGTGTGTGTGTGTGTGTGTGTGTGTGTGTGTGTTTCCAGATTTCTGCAGTACTTTGCAGGAAACTATTCTTAATATCCTTCTACACACACCCTTCTTCTTCATCTTCTCATGCCCTCTTGTGCTTCCGAAGTCTCTCACCACCAAATTACTCTGGTCCAGTTTTTCACAGGCCGACAAAATCCAATATAAGGCCATCAGATCACCTCTCTCTCTTCTCTCTTCCAAGGGTGGGTAGGTTTAGTTTTAGTCTCTCTTCATATGATAAGTCTGATAGGGTCAGAGGCAACTTTGTCGCTGCTCACTGTATTCTTTCTAATTTCTTTATGTCCCTTTTAGTGCTGGGAGACCACATCACTGCTGCATATTTCAAACTAGGTCTTATCATTGCCAGTTACATCCCTAATCATCTCTTCATCCAGGTAGTTGAATGTTGTTCTTATGTTTCTCACCAGATTATATGTTTCCCCTGTCTTTCTTCTTACATGTACCTCTGAGGACAACTTATCAATGACAGTAATTCCAAGGTCTTTCTCTTCACTCTTCACTTTTATTTCCTCATTACCCAATTTATAACTGAAGACTGGCATCACACAACTATGCCCAAACTTCAACATTCCACATTTTTTTATGTTAAACTCCATTTTCCAAGTGTCACTCCAATCCCAAATCACATGCAGATCTCCCTGTAGAGCTTCACAATCCTCTGTCCTCTCCACTTTTCCCATCAATTTTGCATCATCAGCAAATAGACTCATGTAACTATTCACCCCTTCCATCACATCATTCACACAGGTAGCAAACATGACTGGTGGTAGTACTGAACCCTGCAGAACACCACTAATTACCTCTCTCCATGATGACTTTTTATCTTTGACCACTGTTCTCATTTCCCTTCCTCTCAGAAAGTCACTGATCCAATGTAGGAGTGCTCCTCTCAGCCCACCAGACATTTCTCATTTCCACAACAGTCTGCTGTGGGGCACCTTATCAAAATAAACACAATCTGCCCATCCCTCTCTTTCTTGTACCATATCTATGACTGGAGTAGAAACACCTTGAATTTGTTATACATGACCTTCCTTTCCTAAATCTGAATTGTCTGTCTGTTAATATTTCTCTCTTTTCCAGATATTCACTCCATCTTTGCTTCACTATTCTTTGGCACAATTTTGCCACTACACTTGTTAATGATGCTGGTCTATAATTAAATGGTTCTTCTTTGCTTCCACTCTTATATATGGGGACTATACATGCTTTTTTCCAATGTTGGGCACCACTCCTTCCCTTAATGAAGTTATGATGAGTTTGTAAATCATGTGTGCAGGTTGATCTCTGCATTCCTTCACCACCCAATCAGACACTCCATCAGGTCCCTGTGCCTTCCTCACATCCAAGTCTTCCATCATTATTCTTACCTCATCCACTGTTACCTCAATCTCACTCACTCTTCTACTCTCACATCTGCCGTCACCGGTCTACCAAATGTTCCCTCTCCAGTGAAGACACTTTGAAAGAAGTCATTCAAAACCTCTGCAATTTGTGCTTCTTCTTCAACATGTTTGCCATTTATTTTCAGTTTGTTAAACCCATTCTTATTCTTCATTTTACTGTTCTATAGAACATCCTTGGTTCATCCTTACATATGTCTATAATATCTTTTCATGAATTCTTTATTTCTTCCCTCCTTAGAGTGTTCATTTCTCTCCCTTTTATATGTTGACTCCACTCACACTCACTTACATACTGCTCATCTACCCTCCCTCCCTCCTTGTCTTCCTCCTCCTCCCTTTCTGCCATCTCTCCCATAACTCCTCTGCTTTTCCTTCCTTCTCCCTTGTCTCCATATCTCCACTTACCTCTTTCTCTTTCTCTTCTCTCTCCCTAACCCAGCCACCCTCTCTCTCTCTCTCTCTCTCTCTCTCTCTCTCTCTCTCTCTCTCTCTCTCTCTCTCTCTCTCTCTCTCTCCCACACACACACACACACACACACACACACACACACACACACCTTTTTTCCATCTGGTTTCTTCTGCAACATGAAAACCACATCCTTCTGATATTAGTACTTAATTCTCCTCAGAACCACCACCACCACCACTGCCACAACCACTATCATTATTTTCATCTTTATCTTTACTCAGGTGGTGGTGTTGTGGTCTCCAGGGGCATTTTCATGAGTGACAATGCAAGGATTTTGCAAGAGAGAAAGAAAATGCCCCATGAGAATTTTGGTGATCATCTGTATGGCCTTTGAAAATGTTTTTTTTATGAGAAAGCAAAGCATTAAGAATACAAACAAGATAGAATTAAGCTAACACAGGAAGCTGGTAAGTTAGTTTGTTGTATACTAAATGCAAGGTCTTGTTTCTGGAAAGTTGTGCTTCAGGTTCAAACCAGTGACTGTCAAGATTAACACATCTTCCTCATAAAACTTTTCCTACACTGCAGTATACTATGATAGACACAAACACATACAAAAAATAAATATTACTACTACTACTTTTCTCCTGTAAGAGGGCCACTGGCCAGGGGCAACACAAATTTTGAATAAAAAAGAAAAAAAAAGCCCCAGTGTTACTACTACTCCAGTAGTAGTAAAACTATATAGACTACAGACAAATGAGTAGTAAATACAACATCAAATCAATCCTTTAGGACCAAACCTAGGCATGTTAATACATCACTGGAATTCTGTCTGCTGCTGATCCTGTCATACAGAATCCATTAGCTATTTGTGGTGGGTTCCCACGGCAGAGGCTTCACGCAGCAGCAGCACCACCACACAAGAAGCAGGCACACGCACCACACTCAGCCAGGAATGCACTTTCCAAGGCAACTGTGGATAATGAATAAAGAAAAAATAATAATTAGCCTTGAATTGATTTTCCAGAGCACCTGTGAACAGAGAAGAAATGAATAGAATAGTAAATACTTCAGAACAGTAAATGTGGCTACATTTCAACATATTTTTTACCTGGCTGGTCTCACAAGAGAGAACCCCTTCAGGGCCAGTTCAGGGTCAGCTCACCATCACTATCAAAAAGACACCAAAGTCTGTACATGCTTATCTAACTGCCTGGCAAGTGTGCCATCAGCCCAAGACAAATAATAAATCTGACTAGCAGCACAGCGTATATGTCACCAGCAAGAATCAAACAGATGTACACCTGAGAAGTTGGACAAACTGTACCTAAAACCATCAACAGAATTAGATTCAGGCACACTGTTAGCAAGAAAATTCCAGATTTTCATCACTCTTGAGAAAATGTGTGCCTGGCATCACAACAACTATAAGGAATGCTGACAGAAGTGGCTCAGATGAACAGGTCTGCTGCATTAACTGTATGGACGGCCTCTAGTGCTGACAGCAGTGGCCGAGGTGTACAAGTCTGTTGCATTAATTTGTATGGAAGGCTTCTAGTGCTGATAGAAGTGGCTGAGATGAACAGGTCTGCTGCATTAACTGTATTGACGGCCTCTAGTGCTGACAGTAGTGGCTGAGATGTACAAGTCTGTTGCATTAACTGTATGGACGGCCTCTAGTGCTGACAGTAGTGGCTGAGGTGTACAAGTCTGTTGCATTAGTTGTATGGATGGCCTCTAGTGCTGACAGTAGTGGCTGAGGTGTACAAGTCTGTTGCATTAGTTGTATGGATGGCCTCTAGTGCTGACAGTAGTGGCTGAGGTGTACAAGTCTGTTGCATTAATTTGTATGGATGGCCTCTAGCGCTGACAGCAGTGGCTGAGATGAGCAGGTCTGCTGCATTAACTGTATGGATGGCCTCTAGTGCTGACACAAGGGGGCTGAGATGAACAGTGATTGGGGAGAGTCCATGAAAATATCTTCCAAATTTAATAATAAGATCAACCCGTAATAGTTTCTCCCTTAGAGTGAATACAAGTTCAAGGTCTTAAAATGCTGATCATGACATGTTCTCAAATCCTTGAATTCTTTTTGCCCACTGTCTCTTAACTGACTCCAATAGTCTGAGGTGAGAGACACAACCAGAATTCCAGGCTGCAGAATAAGCATGACAGGCTTGAGAGAAACCACAGATGACGTTTACTAGCCAATACCATCCCAGCCACCATCTAACTCACACCTAGCACAAGGAGGGATCTCAGAAGTAGCAGAGAGAGAGAGAGAGAGAGAGAGAGAGAGAGAGAGAGAGAGAGAGAGAGAGAGAGAGAGAGAGAGAGAGAGAGAGAGAGAGAGAGAGAACAACAAAGAAAAGTTAATTACCAAACAAGACACAATACAAATTATACTCAGTAGAAAGAAGAATGAAAAACACCAAATTATATAAACGTGGAAAATAATTATTGCTAACCAAATTGTCCCGCTCAAATCTGAACCCATGACATGCACTCACTCCAAAGCACGATCAGGAAGGAATAAGCGTGGCCACCCCACCTCCCTTCAAACTGCCACACCAGTATCAGAAGCCTCCAGCACAGCAGTGTTGCAACAAGGGACACCCACCTGTTCACCTCCCTCCCGGCACACACCGTGACATGAAGGGCGTGAATACCAAACACTTACAGAGGAAGCTGGACAAATTCCTGGTCACAATCCCCGCCCTGTCAGGAAGCGAACACAACACTGGCCAAGGTTGTCTCTGTCACTGGACTTTCTTTCAAGACAAGCAGTTTGGTTGCTTTACGAATGGCGCCAGACTTGTTAGGCGTGTCCGATAATCTGGTACATGTAACAGTGCATGTTCCACTTGAGTTTGGTTGCGTGACACGCAGCACATGTCACACCTCCGATGTCACACCGCCTGTCGCCGCCTGCCGCTGCTGGTGTCATCTTCCTAGCTGTCTGCTCTTTGTTTACAAATGAAAGCCGAATTGCTGTGAACACTTTAAAGATCTGTTTCAACCCTATATTTGACTAATCTTTCAACCAAGTCTTCAGCCATGTTCCTCTTCCTCTCTAAGGCTGCAATGATGCCCCTGCATCATCATTTTTATGCTCTGGGGGCTTCCTGTGAGCCAACCACAGGCTTGGTGGCTGTCCTGCCTCCTTCAGGAAGGCACAAGAGAGGCGGGTGACTGCAGGCTGTAGTGAGGGGTGTACGCCCCCCGTCGCCAGCTGGGTTAGCAGGTCAAAGGTGTTGACGCCCAGGGCCAGCAGCGGAGACTGTTGGGCTGGCACCTGGCTGGCCAATGGCCTTGCAGTGGCCAGCAACTGAATATATCTCGCTGGGAAACACTTAAAACACTTTATTACGTTTACCTATAAATTCACACTTAATTATGATTCCATAGAGAAAGACTGGCAGACATCACATATGTAAATATAGCTTTTTTGGTCATGAACTTAAATCTATAATATTCTAAATACACATATATAAAACATATACAGTTTAAATGCAATGAAGAATATATATATATATATATATATATATATATATATATATATATATATATATATATATATATATATATATATATATATATATATATATATATATATATATATATATATATATATACACACACAAATAATAGAAATATAAACTTCCAAGTATAAATATTATACATAGTAACCGTAATAGTAATAATGATAATAATGATAATAATAATAATAATAATAATAATAATAATAATAATAATAATAATAATAGTAATAATAGTAATAATAATAATAATAATAATAATAATAATAATAATAATAATAATAATAATAATAATAATAATAATAATAAAAATAATAGTAATAATAATAATAATAATAATAATAATAATAATAATAATAATAATAATAATAATAATAACATTAACATAATAATAATAATAATAGTAATAATAATAATAATAATAATAATAATAATAATAATAATAATAATAATAATAATAATAATAATAATAATAATAATAATAATAATAATAGTAGTAGTAATAGCACTGACAGAGAGTAAAGGTAATTACAATAATAAAAGGAATATTGAAGATTAATAATAATAATAGTGCATAAAAAGAGTAATTGGAGGGTAAATGCTTCTTAGATATATAATAATAATTGTGGGTAAAAAGTATAATTAGAGGATGAGTACATCTATCAATACATCTATCAACAATACATCTATCAACACTACATCTATCAAGTCACTGCTGCATCACCAACACTACATCTATCAAGTCACTGCTGCATCACCAACACTACATCTATCAAGTCACTGCTGCATCACCAACACTACATCTATCAAGTCAGTGCTGCATCACCAACACTACATCTATCAAGTCACTGCTGCATCACCAACACTACATCTATCAAGTCAGTGCTGCATCACCAACACTACATCTATCAAGTCACTGCTGCATCACCAACACTACATCTATCAAGTCACTGCTGCATCACCAACACTACATCTATCAAGTCACTGCTGCATCACCAACACTACATCTATCACTAGAAGCTACACCATCACATACACTGGTCATCACACGCCAGGCTGACAAAAAAATGAGAAGAAGCAACACCTAATCCAGTATACACCAAATAAAACACTTCACTACCACCTACACTCGTCATCACATGCAAGGCTGACAACACACACCTTCACAAGTCTGGGCATCCACTACTGCGCCCTGAGTCGTGGTGTTGCCTGGAACTAGACAGGTGTCAGCCTTGCAAGGCAGCACCATGCGGCACAGACAGGGGACGCGAGGGGAATGTAATACTGACACAATATTGAACAAAACAACAAATCATACATACATTAAATAATTACATTAAAATACAGCATATATTGTTTTTATCTTCTATTTTCCTTCGTCAGTTAACCCAACCTATTATCTTCACCCGATTGTCTTCTTATTCCCCCCTACTATCGATCCCCTGATAAACCTAAATCTAAACGTAAGAGAAGAGAAGAAAAGGGAAGAGAAGAGAGAACAGAAGAGGAAAGACAAGACAAGAGAAGAGGAGAGGAGAGGAGAGGAGAGGAGAGGAGAGGAAAGAGAAGAGAAGAGAAGAGGAGAGGAGAACAGAGGAGAGGAAAGAAAAGAGGAGAGGAAAGAAAAGAGGAGAGCAGAGAAGAGGAGAGGAGAGGACACAGAAGAGAAGAGAGGAGAGGAGAGGATAGAGAAGAGAAGAGAAAAGGAGAGGAGAGGAGAGAAGAGAAGAGAAGATAAGAGGAGAGGGGAGGAAAGAGAAGAGAAGAGAAGAGAAGAGAAGAGAAGGGAAGAGAAGAGAGAAGAGAAAAGAAGAGAAAAGAGAAGAGAGAAGAGAAAAGAAGAGAGGAGAGGAGAGGAAAGGAGAGGAGAGGAGAGGAAAGGAGAGGAGAGGAGAGGAGAGGAGAGGAGAGGAGAGAAAAGAAAAGAGAAGAGAAGAGATGAGAAGAGAAAAGAGAGGACAGGAGAGGAGAGGAAAGTGAAGAGAAGAGGAGAGGAGAGGAGAGGAGAGAAGAGGAGAGGAGAGAAGACAAGAGAAAAGAGAGGACAGGACAGGCGAGACGAACGAGAGAGTAATAAGTGTAAAGCGAGACGAGACGAGACGAGACGAGACGAGACGAGACGAGACGAGACGAACGAGACGAGACGAACGAGACGAACGAGACGAGACGAGACGAGACGAACGGGACGAACGAGACGAGACGAACGAGACGAGACGAGACGAAACGAACGAGACGAGACGAACGGGACGAACGAGACGAGACGAACGAGACGAACGAGACGAACGAGACGAGACGAACGAGACGAACGAGACGAACGGGATGAACGAGACGAACGAGACGAGATGAACGGGACGAACGAGACGAACGAGACGAGATGAACGGGACGAACGAGACGAGACGAACGAGACGAACGAGACGAACGAGACGAGATGAACGGACGAACGAGACGAGACGAACGGGACGAACGAGACGAACGAGACGAGATGAACGAGACGAACGAGACGAGATGAACGGGACGAACGAGACGAACGAGACGAGATGAACGAGACGAACGAGACGAGATGAACGGGACGAACGAGACGAACGAGACGAGATGAACGGGACGAACGAGACGAGACGAACGAGGCGAACGAGACGAGACGAACGAGGCGAACGAGACGAGACGAACGAGGCGAACGAGACCAGACGAGACGAGGCGAACGAGACGAGACGAGACGAGACGAGTGAAAGGGACATGACGAGCGAGACCAGACGAACAGGACGAGACGGAATGTGAGGGGGAGACAGGACAGGAGAGGGGAGGGGAGGAGAGGAGAGGGGAGGGGAGGGGAGGGGATCAGAGGAGAGAGGAAGAGACAAGACAGGAAAAGATGGGAGGGGAGAGAAGAGAAAGGACAGGACAAGACGGGACAGGACAAGACGAAGTGACAGAACAGGACGGGACGGACAGAACAGGACAGGACAGGGCAGGACAGGACAGGGCAGGACGGGACTTTACAAGACGAAGAGACAGAACAGGATGGGACGGACAGAACAGAACAGAACGGGACGAACAGAACAGAACAGGACAGGACAGGACGGGACGGGACAAGACAAAGCAGTATGGGAGAAAAGGAGAGGAGAGGAAAGGAGATGGGAGGAGAGGAGAGGAAAGGGGAAGGGAAAGAGAGGGGAGGGGAGGGGATGGGAGAGAAGAAGAGAAAAGAAGAGGAGAGAAGAGGAGAGGGGAGGGGAGGGGAGGGAATGGGAGAGGAGAGGAAAAAAGAAGAGGAGAGGGGAAGGGAAGGGACTGGACGGGAACGCCTCCCCCAGCACATCCCTGTCTCGCTTCTCGACATCCTTTTGGTTCCTCACCTGCACCTGGCGTCGCTCCCAGGCTGCGGCTGTCTGCCTCGCCCAGGCGACGCGGGCTGGGCCGGTGGGACGCGGTGGCTGGTGCGATCACAGCGGCGCACATGGTTTGTATTCGTTGCTTCCAGTGACAGGGTGGTCTGAGGGCAGCACATAATAAAAAATTATTATCGCAAAAAGACTGCAAAAAGAGAGCTCTCTGATTGGTGGACGAGATCACTACTAACTCTAAGCTGGTCCTCCTCACGGGGCACTCAGCCAATAGGGGCCTTTACTGACACCCTCCCTCCCACACACACTTCTACACACTTCCAGTGTAGTGTAGTGTAGTGTAGTAATGATGACTATGCTAATATAGGGATTTTGTTTAAGAGAGAGAGAGAGAGAGAGAGAGAGAGAGAGAGAGAGAGAGAGAGAGAGAGAGAGAGAGAGAGAGAGAGAGAGAGAGAGAATATTAAGTAACAACTGAGTAAAGAAGTCAAATACCATTAATATCACACACACGGCGAGGCGAGGCAAATGAGCAAGCCTTTTAATACGTAGTACCTGTTCACCTAGCATCATATATATATATATATATATATATATATATATATATATATATATATATATATATATATATATATATATATATATATATATATATATATATATATATATATTCAGAGATGTAACCCGAGGGATTGTGGCCTCGCTGTCCCCTTGTGTGGTGCGTCACGGGTCTGAGTCCTACCCAGACATTGGTCACTATGAGCTCTGAGTTAACGGCTGGCTGGGTGACCAGCAGACACCCATAGATGAATCACACACACACACACACACACACACACACACACACACATCTACGTAGCATCTAAATAGCAGTTTCGGATAATGTTCTAAAATTCTAATGTTATAATTTAACAAGGATTTTACATCACCAATGAGGACAGATCCTCGTGATAATGAGGCAATCATAACTACGGTCTTTGAAAATAGTCCTTATGAAAAATGTAAAGCCTTTAGGAATACGAGTCACTTTTATTTTGGTTTGCAACACACTAAGCCAACGATCACACCACGCTGAACACACCGCCGTCCGCACTGCTTCTCCTCCGAGCAGCGAAGTCAAGCAGCGTTGGGTCTGGTTACAACTTGGATGGCCTAGCAGGAAGAAGTTGCGTGTTGCTTGAAGTATCTGTTATTCTCAGCTGTAGGCAAACTAATGACGCTCTCCCTGGGAACACTTGCCTCATGCACTGTGTCTTCCTATTGCTGTGGGTTACTTGTCTGTCTCACTGTTTGCCACATTATTTTTTTCCTTATCTCTTGTAGTTTTCTCTTGTCGTCATTACGTTACCTATGTCGTTTCTGTCATTATCACTTTATCATTTTTTTCTTTCTTGTTATTGTTCCTTTATGTTCTTGATATTTTTTTCTTCAGTTTTTTTTTTTTTCGGTGTGGTATTTCTCCTCGTCCTCCTCCTCCTCCTCCTCCTCTTCCTCCTATTCTACCTGCTCTTCCTCTTTTTTTTTCTTCTTCCTCCTTCTTTTTTTCTTTTTCTTTCTATTTTCTTGTTGTTCTTCCTCTTAACATTCCTTTTATAAGTTTCCCTCTCAGACGAATAAAGCGCTGCACCTATGGCAGACAAATCTCTTGGACGGCTTGCTACATTTAGCATAAACTGGAAAGCAGACACCTGTATATTTAGCTTGGAATTGCAACCGCTATCTTGCCAGCACGTTCCCCCATACGTGACTCCCTGGCCTGTCGGGTAAGTGCTACTGGGGCGTAATTTTTCACCTTCCTCCCCGACTTGAGCCTCGAGACGTTACCCAGTCAGCGGCAACCTTGAGAAGAGGAAGAACAACAACAACAACAACTACAGCTCTTGATCTCACTGTTCTCATCTTCGTCCTTGTTGTTGTTGTTGTTGTTTTTGTATATACAGAGATAAATTTGAAAATGTGTCCCTGCTACCACTGTCTTGTGCCCCATCATTACGTGAGGAGCCATTGTGTGTAGCATCACTCATGATCTACAGCGACATGTGGCCGTGCAAAGGAGCGGGCAAGGACGCGGGGCAGCAAGGAGGCAGTAGACACCTGCCGAAATTATAATTACTCCCAGTGAGGTCTAAAGCACTGGACCAGGAAGTGCTGTGAACCTGTCATTAAACCCAGCTGTCACCTCACTGAATGTTTCCCTTTGTGTCTCACAACACAAGGGGACAGTCACAGCCTGCCCTCTAAAGACAACCTTCTTCCTTCACATTATAGATACAAACATCTAATTATACACACACCCTTCACTCAAAAGTCAAAATTATCATGGCGACTCCTGCACCAGCATCGGAGTACCCATCTGGGGAGGGGACCTCTAAAGTTCCTTTATTTTTTTTATTATAAATAGGTTTTTGTTTGGTTTTATAATTTTTTGTAGGAATATGATTTCTCATCGTGGAAGTTATAGGTGTAGTTCATTCCCTGAGAAATTTGTGTAGTGTTTCCTGTGACATGTGAGGGTTTGTGTTGATGTTGCTGGCTTTAAGCTTTACTTTTAAATTCATCCCAATTGGTTTTGTTTAGATCGTTTATAGGTGGAGAAAAGATTTTAATTTGTTGTGATGTAATCATTATGAAAATAGATAAGCGGTCAGATGGGGTGGCGGGGCCAGGCTGTACCAGTATATTGTCATCAGTTTTGCTGTTGGAAAGTACGACGTCACGGGTACATAAACCATTACGTGATAAATAAGTGGGAAAGTAGTAGTAGTAGTAGTAGTAGTAGTAGTAGTACTAGTAGTAGTAGTAGTAGTAGTAGTAGTAGTAGTAGTAGGACGAGGAAAAGTAGAACGACGAGGACAACGACGATGATGGCCACGACGATAAGGAGGAGGAAAGGCAGAATGATGATAATAATAATGATGATGATGGTAATGATGGTAGTAAGAAGAAGAAGAAGAAAAGAAGAAACAAAAAAAAAAAGAAGAAAGAAAGAACAGGAGGAACAGAGGGAAAAAGAAGAAAAGGAGAAGCGTAAGATACGACTTCCGCCAAACGCCAAACACGAGGACTGAGGTTCAAGACAACAGTGAGGTGACCAAGACGCAAACTGACACACATGTAGTGAAGGTGACAGAGGACAGATAGAGAGGATGGCTGGGGCACGCAGAGAGGATAACAGAAGCCAGAACACCTGGAAGACTTATGTTTGGAGAAGTGGCAGGATGAAGATGGAGAGGCAGGCCAAGAGCTGCATGGGAGGATCAGTGAAGCAAGCAGCTGGAGGGAACACTTGCACACAACTGAACCTTCGGGCCGCACCCTATACAAACAACTTCCTTCACCTTCAAGATTTATCTATTTATTTATTTATTTATTTATATTTATTATTATTATTATTATTATTATCATTATTATTATTGTTGTTGTTGTTGTAATATCCCTACAAGTTTATCAGCCTCCTGTACCTTCAAATTGTTGTTGAACATTTTAACTGATGGTCCCACATACAGCTAGGCCCTAACACTGTATACTAACAAATTTAGACCTCACACACCAACCTCAGAATTTCTTCATAATTACACAGAATTATCAGTTCTTACACGTGTCCACTTAACTTACGACATCTTGTGATAGGATTATTATTATTTTTTTTTTTATGACCCGCATAACAATCTGGGAACATGGCTTTTACGGTTTCACATTGTCACAAAGCGTACACAGGGATGTTTCTTCCGCTATCGCACCATTCTCCTCTCTCAATATATATATATATATATATATATATATATATATATATATATATATATATATATATATATATATATATATATATATATATATATATATATATATATATATATTATATATATATATATATACACACACACACACACACACACACACACACACACACACACACACACACACACACACGCACACAGGGTGTCTCATAAGTTTCCATACGTATGGTTTTTAACACTATTTTTTTCTGTAATTATATTATTTTATTCATGAGAGTGTAACCGTAACCGTAACCGTAAGAAAGAGATGACGTGTACTTGTACCACATGTAATCTGCACACAGTCATCTGATGAGCCGTTTCCTTCACCTTAACTTTGAGTGTGTGAGACACATTTTACCTCGATGACTGCACTGATGGGTTAGTTGCTCTGCAGGGACCTCATTCCTTATACCAGTGGTCCCCAACCTGTAGCTTGCGGGTGCCATGGCGCCCTCAGAACTATATTATGGCACCCGCAAGGCTCAACCACAAAACTGTCAAACATTCTTCATTTTAACATTACTAGATTGTTCTTGTTTTATTTATTTTTATTCGGACAATAACAATTAAGAAAATATGTAATATAAACCCAGTAAAATTATTACTTATTACACACACGATTAGAGAGAGAGAGAGAGAGAGTGTGTGTGTGTGTGTGTGAGTGAGGGAGCAGGACAGACAAGTACTACACACGATGCTTAGCGGCACGTGTCGTGTTCAGGTCCATTACTCAATTCGTTCACCAGCGCAGTTGGTGTCTACTTTTTGCGTGGCGCGGAGCAGTGCACAGTGTTGCTAAACCACTGCATATTCAACACTTGTGTTATTCATGTTGATTTCATTCATGCTAAAGAGAACAGTAATGGCTTCTACTTCAGAGAAATGAAGCCACAATTACATCTTTCATGAAGAATGGGAAGAAACCTATTTTTTTGTCAGTTTGAGAGAGAAGTGTGTGGCTTAATTTGTCACTCCACTGTTGCAGTGTCCAAGAAGAGCAATGTAAAGAGACATTTTGTTAAACTTTACAAAAATTATGCTACTAAATATCTCTCTCACAGTGACAGAAGAAGGGAGAAAGTGAAGAAGGTAAAATCTGAGTTGCAGGCCCAACAAGACACCTTCCGGAAGCCACCTGCCAAAGCTACAGCATCAACACTTGCATCATTCAGTGCTGCTCATGTCCGTGCAAAAAAGGAAAGCTACTTGAGGATGGTGAAACAGTGAAACAATGCTGGCTTGAAGCATCTGAGTCCTTGTTTGAACATTTTAATAATAAACCTGAAATTGTAACTGCTATAAAATCCACGTCTCTATCAGGAAACAGTCACACGTAGGGTAGAAATGATGGCGCAAAATGTGTTTGATCAAATAACAGCTAATCTTGAGAAATGTACGTGGTCCAGCCTGCAGGTTGATGAATGGACAGGTGTTGTGAACACAGCACAGTTAATTAAGTGTATTTGTGCGAATGATTTCTTTTCTGACGACAGCGTGAAAGATTTCTTAGTGGTCTCACCGCTGAAGGGGAAAACGCGTGGTGTGGATGTTTATCAAGTTTTTAAGAATTTTGTAGACAAGGTCAGTTTACCTCTTGAAAAGCTTGTGTCAGTAACAACAGCTGGTGCCCTGTCAATGACTGGTAGCAATGCTGGCTTTGCGGCACTGTGCAAGAATGATCCTGCATTCCCTCAGTTTATTAGTTATCATTGTATCATACGTCAGCAAGTGTTCTGTTCAAAAGTTATTCACTGTGAACATGTAATGAAGGTGGTTGTGAAGATCATTAATTCTGTGTGTGCTAGACCTCTTCAGCACAGGTTGTTTAAAGCACTTCTGGATGAAGTGAGTGCTCAGTATGATGGGTGACCTTCCCTTGTACACACAAGTGCATTGGCTAAGCAGGGGGAAAGTTGTGCAAAGGTTTGAACAAATAATTCCTGAAATCAAGAGTTTTACAAGAAAGAGGAGACTCACATGAACATCTTGATGATCCACAATGGCAAGCTGACCTAGCATCTTTAACTGACATCACATCTAGGCTCAGTGAGTTAAATCTAGAGTTGCAAGGACGAGTGAAGACTGTGTCACAAATGATAAGTTCAGTAAATACCTTCATAAATAAGCTGAAGCTCTGGATGTCCCAGATCTCTACAGGGCTCTTACAACACTTACATTTGCTGCAAAAAGACTCAACACAGAAAAATTGAAGTGCAGTATTCATACATACACAAATCACCTCAACATCATTTTGGATGAGTTTAATAAAAGATTTGCACACTTGAGTAATGTTGTGCCAGCAGCCACATTCATGTCAAACCCATCTTGTATAGGTGACGTCCGCCACACTGCACCCCACCTCACACTGCCTCTCACCCTGAACGTCTCTCACCTGCAGACTGCAATGACTGCGTTGCAGGGTGACTTGGGACTGAGAAGCAAAGCAAATCACCAAGAATTCTGCACATTAGTAGTGTGGGACAAATTTCCACTTCTGAAGGAAGCTTATCAGAGATTACGTTCGTGGTTTGGGTCAACATACGCGTGTGAATCGCGATTTTCAACAATGAAAAATTTTTAAATCCAAGTACAGGTCACGTCTCACTGATAGTCACCTAAATGACTGCATGACACTGGCAGTTACAAATTACATCCCAAGATATTCAACTTAGCAGAAGGAATGCACAGCCAGTCTTCTCAATACATTTTTGAAAGATAAAAAAATTCTCTTCTCTTCTCTTCTCTTCTCTTCTCTTCTCCTCTCTTCTGTTCTCTCTCTCTCTCTCTCTCTCTCTCTCTCTCTCTCTCTCTCTCTCTCTCTCTCTCTCTCTCTCTCTCTCTCTCTCTCTCTCCGATAAATATACAATATAAATTAACTTAAATATATTTACATAATAATAATAATAATAATAATAATAATAATAATAATAATAATAATAATAATAATAATAACAATAATAATAATTTCTTTCGTCTTCCACTACCACCACCACCACCACCAACACCACCACAAACAAACAAACAACAACAACAACAACAACGCCAACAACAACTACAGCAACCACAACCACAATATTTATTTACATATATTTATATATTTTTTGCAATAATAATAATATTAATAATAATAATAACAATAATAATAATAATAATGGACTTTTTCAATTATATTTACAATTTCTACACAGAGAGAGAGAGAGAGAGAGAGAGAGAGAGAGAGAGAGAGAGAGAGAGAGAGAGAGAGAGAGAGAGAGAGAAATTAAATCATATTCTAAAATTATCATTATTATTATTATTATTATTATTATTATTATTATTATTATTATTATTATTATCATTATCATTATTATTATTATTTTATTTCTTCAATCAAATACAAATTGCATATTTTTCGTTAAAAAATAATTATTTTATCTATTATTACTATTGCTTACAATATAGAAGTCTTTTCAAACTATTACTACTACTACTACTACTACTACTTCTACTACTACTACAACTACTATTATCGTAGTAGTAGTGATAGGAGGAGAAGGAGGAGGAGGAGAATTGTAGTAGTAGTGATTATAATACTAACTGGATGAATAATAATAATAATAATAATAATAATAATAATAATAATACCACAACTATTTAAATAATACCACAACTATCACTATTTTACCAACCAAAACTCTCTTTGAAATCTGAAATTACTAAATTTTAACCTCAAATTAAAAAAAAGCTTCTATTTTCTAATTAAAAAAAAAAAAACTTTTATTTCCAAAACTATAGTGAAAATCAAAATACTCTAATTTTGAGCACAAAAACTCAAAAAATTATTATTATTTTAGAATGTTAAAGCACCAAAATACTTAAATTCTTAACTCAAGTCTAAAAAACACATTTTCTTATTTTAACTCGAAAAACCATAGAAAACCGCCACTTTTCACCCCAAACTAAAATAAAAAAACCACTTAAATTTTAATCAACACAAATTCTCTATAAGTTTAATCTCTCCCTGTCTCTCCCCCCGTTATCCCATTATTATTATTATTGTTGTTGTTGTTGTTGTTGTTGTTGTTGTTGTTGTTGTTGTTGTTGTTGTTATTGTTGTTGTTGTTATTATTGTTATTATTGTTATTATTATTACTATTTTTACTATTACTATTATTATTATTATTATTATTATTATTATTATCATTATTATTATTATTATTATTATTATTATCATTATTTGTTTATTAATACTTACAACTTGAAAAGAGTAAAAGAACATCCGTTCCTTTGATAAAAAAATAATAACAACAATAATAATAATCAATAATATTTTAGCACATAATCAAATAATAGCTATTATCATTATTTTTCATTAATATTTACAATTCTAAAAGCAAAAATTAAAAGAACCGTCGTTCCTTTAAGAATCAAATGATAACAATTACGATTACGATTTCAGCACACAAGTAAATACTAAATTCATTAATATAATCACTATTTATTAATACTATTTACAATTTCCTAATAAACTTTAAGATATGTGAATATTTTCATTTATATGTAATTTCATTTGTTCCTTTAGCTTATCCAGACGAGAAATATTCATAATAATAATAATAATAATAATAATAATAATAATAATAATAATAATAATAATAATAATTGGTAATATTTTTATATCATTATCATTATTCTTATTATTATTATTATTTATTTATAAGTCACATTAAAGATTTGCGGCTTAAATTATTATTACTATTATTTTTTTATTATTTTCTTTAATTTAAATGCAAGACTTACTATCATCATTATTTTTAACACTTTTTTTTTTTTTTTTTATGTAGGAAGGACACTGGCCAAGGGCAACAAAAATCCAATAAAAAAATATGCCCACTGAAATGGCAGTCCCATAAAAGGATCAAAGCAGTGGTCAAAAATTGATGAATAAGTGTCTTGAAACCTCCCTCTTGAAGGAATTCAA